>NC_057809.1:466102506-466103601 GCF_018294505.1 Triticum aestivum
ACACCGTCTTACTTTGCTCTCGATGTGTGTCATTTGTTCAACTCGAGAGATACTCATATGTTCATTCTTGGGATACCCCCAGATGAATTTCCCTTATAACATCCTATCATTGTAGAGCTGCCCCGTACCTATTCGTAAGTACGATGGAGTTCCCCGAAGAAAGGACGACAACTTCATCATGATGCTTTGGAATAAAGAATTGAAGACATCAACGAAAGGGATTAACTTCTTCGAGAAGATCCATTAGAATAACCAGAACTTCCCCCTTACTCCCCTCTTAAATCTCGGGACGAGATTTCTTGTAGTGGAGGAGAATTGTGACGCCCGGGTAATTAAGCTACAGTAATCCCCGCTAATGATGCCACGTCACCTCGGTTACTGTGGATAAACTCGCGTTAGTTCGGAACCTAGTTCGAATTTCAAATTCAAAATCGAGCAAACAATAAAAGTTTTCAAATATTAAAATTTAAATGTTCGGAGTGAACCAAATAATACATAGGTAATTATGGTGATGAAACCACATTTTTATAAAAAGTTTAAATGCTCGAAAGAAAATAAAACAGCAGCAAAAGAAAGTAATTAAATGCCTTTTGTATTTTGTAAAATATTGAACTATTTTATTTAGCTGTCCAAATTAATGTGGCAGTGGTATCTTTAACATACCATATTTAGGTGTTGTTCTCACATTCTTCAAAATTGAAATAAATTAATAATTTAATAAAACCGAAAGGAATAAATAAAAGAAAAGGAAAAAAAAGAAAACAAAAAGAAGAAGAATAAAAGAGAGAAAGAACCCCCCCACTGGGCCACAGCCCAGCTGGCCTCTGGGCCAACCAGGCCGGCCCAACCGCGCCCTCTACTTCCCCTGGATGCCCGAAACCCTAGCCCCACTCGCTCACTTCCCCCCTCCCGCACGACGCCCACTCCGCTCGCTCTCCCCCCTCCTCCCCGATCCAGATCGGATCGGGGGAACGAACCCCGTCGCCCCCTGCGCCCCGACGCCAGCCCGCCACACGCCGGACCGCCCCGCCGCCACACGACGCCTCCCCGTCCTCTCCTCCTCCCCGACCAGCCACCCAGGGCAACGGCGCCCCT
>NC_057809.1:466403611-466634904 GCF_018294505.1 Triticum aestivum
GCCCCGTCTCCATAACCCTCGTCGCCGCCCCCGTCCCTGTTGTCGCTGCCCCGTCGTCCCCGTCCCCGTCGTCCCCGTCGTCACCGCCGCGCCGTCCCAGCCCGTCCCGTGTCGTCCCCGTCCCCGTCATCGCTGCCCCGTTCTCGTCGTCGCCGCCCCGGCTCGTCCCCGTCGTCGCCGCCCCGTCCCTGTCCCCGTTGTCACCATCCCCGTCGTCGCCGCGCCCGTCGCCGTCCACGTCGCCGCCCCCCGTCGCCTCTCGCCTCGCCGGTGAGCACACACACACACACATAGTTAGTTATAGAAATGTTATAGAAATGTTAGAATTGTTAGAAATTTTTCTGTTTTTTAGTTATAGAAATAGTTATAAAATAGTTAGAATTGTTAGAAATTTTTCTGTTTTTTAGTTATAGAAATAGTTATAAAATAGTTAGAATTGTTAGAAATTTTTCTGTTTTTTAGTTATAGAAATATTAGAAATGTTATACAAATGTTAGTTATATATATAGAAATGTTATAATTTTTTTTTCTGTTTTTTAGTTATAGAAATATTAGAAATGTTAGTTATATAGCATTGTTATAAATGTTATAGGAATGTTAGTTATATAGAAATGTTAGAAATTTTAGTTATCAAAATTCAATCATTAATTTTTTTTACTTTTTGCGGGCATATAGCTAGTATTTGTTCTGGACGATGCCTGGCCCGCATCCTCGCCGTCGACCCGTCCGCGACAACGTCCGGCTGACCCATGTCCGGGACTGGGCTCCGCCGGGCTGGCACTGGGAGGTGCTTCCTGGAGGGGCGCGCCGCTTGATGAGGAACCCGGCCCCGGGTCCCGTCGTTGACCCTGATCTCGTTTGGTGGCGTTCGCGTGGGCCACTTTCGGTGCGGAGGGAGTCAGCCGCGCCGGAGGAGGTACGTCGCCGTGTCAGGGAGGAGGACGAGCACGTCCATCGCTACATGGTTGCGTTAGAGGGCGGCAGGTTCTCCAATACCTGGCAGTTTCTTCAGGGATCTCACTTCAGCTATGATCCTGTGAGGGTTCCTTCTCTTTGGGTGTCCACCGCCCGCGCCGAAGGAACCACGAGTGTCCTAGATTCTTCTGTAGTATTCGATCTTTATTAGCTACCTAGCCAGTGATGTACTCGGTATATAATATTCGAGATGATGTATTCGAGATTATATATTATTCGAGACGATGTATTCGAGATTATATCTATTATCCGAGATGATGTATTCGAGATTATATCTATTATTCGAGGCAATGTATTCGAGATTATATCTATTATTCGAGATGACGTATTCGAGATTATATTCGATGATGCTTATTATGTACTATGATTGATTCAGTTTTTCCTTATTAATTGATTGCATCCATGCATTGTAATTTGAATATATTTCTTTTGGATTAGTTAAACAAAACCTATGGCGGACAATACCGGCAGAGAGGGAGAAGAGGCCCTGTTTAATATCATACGCAATCCTCGCGGGCCAGATGATGATCAGAATGAAGAAGATTATGACAGCTCCGAATATCTAAACAACACCGGGGAGGGTGATATGATATTCGATCGCGACGACCGAATTGATGAAGTCGTGAACTATGAATATGACGAAGAAAATGTTGATCTTGAAACAACAAAGACTGGCGAGGTATATATATTTATATAAGCAGGCATCTGGTGATCATCACATGTTTTAAATGACTTGAAGATATATTAATGAATCAATCTTCTTTCAGCCATCCGGATCGAGCAAATCTTCAGGCAACAGGACGAAACATGTGTAGAGGAAAGCATGCTACAGTTCTTCAAGGAAAACATGTGTCGAGGAAAGCATGCTATAATTCTATAGTTCTTCAAGGAAAACATGTGTCGAGGAAAACATGTGTAGACGAAACATGTGTAAGGAAGCATGCTACAGTTCTACACATGGAAAATAGATCCCTATCATGCAAAATGTGTAGAGGAAAGCATGCTACAGTTCTTCAAGGAACTCAAATACAATGAAGATATACTACTTCCTTACAACTTCTAGTGAGTCACACTTTCTTGTACTACAAATTCTGTTTTTCCCTACTAGCTATAGCTACATGTTTTTGCTTACATATGCCCGCTTAATTAAGACATGCAAACATGTGTGCATGCAGATTTCACTGGACCTTGTTAATCATTAAAGTTGATCAAGGAACAATTGAAGTACTAGACTCGCTACTTAAGAAAGCAAGTGACTACGGCATCGTGAAGGGGATAGTCAACAGGTAATTTCAATCATTATTAACTATATCTCGGCCTATTTTATTAGTTCATCATTTCCTGATAACAACTATTTAATAACCCATTTATTCATTTTCTTTGTCAGCGGGCAGGGCTTGGGCAAAGTTCATCAGGGTCACTCCAGGCCCATGGAAACAAAGTCTAAAATGGTATCGACCCAAGGTAAGTAATTAAGTAGTACTACCTAGTTGCCATCTCTTTAATACTCATGCTTGATTAATTATTATCTGATCAAAATTCCATTCTCGTAAAGGACCTGAAGCAGGCGCCGGGGAATGATCTATGTGCATACTACATTTGCGAGAACATTTGCATGATGGCGTCCGAAAGCAGCAAATCTCAAAGACAGGAGTGGGTACGATATTGATTGTCAGAACACTATTCACAACTTTTACACCATTATCGATATCTAGTCACACAACTAATACACATGCATATTGATCTCCTTCTTAACAGTTCAAAGAGGTGCGGGACAAGCTCCTCGCACAGGACCGCATAGAAGCAATTCAAGAGGAAATAGCGGGATTTTTGCTCGACCAGGTCATAGATCCCAAAGGAGAATACTATTACCCGCTACCGCCCCCATGAACCACTTCCAATTCTTATCGTGCTCCGAAGGCAACAATTAGCTAGGCTAATGCCACTGGCTCTGAAGGCACCAATTAGGAGAAATTGTATATATATATATATACATGTGCGTATATATGTGTGAATTAATTAATGGTGGTTGTGAGACATTCGATGATATATATATATATATAATGATCGGTCGTTCTACTAGAAATTCTATTTATATATATGCATAACGTGTACAATATGTAGTATCGTAAAATACCAGCAAACGAAAAAGAATTAAATGGAAAACACAAAATTAAATGAAAAATAAATCATAAACCCAAACCCCCCCAAACATTTTAATACCGGTTGGTGACACCAACCGGTACTAAAGGGCTCCCTGCCCCCGAAGCTGGCTCGTGCCACGTGGTTGCCCTTTAGCACCGGTTCGTGCTGAACCGGTACTAAAGGGGGGGGGCTTCAGTGTCTACATTTTAGCTCCGGTTACCAAACCGGCACTAAAGCGCCTTACGAACCGGTGCTATTGCCCGGTTCTGCACTAGTGAAGCATCCACCCATCATGTAGATACTAGTGAGAGAGTGAACCACCACAAAGAAAGGGAGCGCCACAAGCCAAAATTTAGTGACTCTTCACCAAGAGAGAAAAATTTAGTCCTTCTAGCCACAAAAAGAGAGATGAGAGAAGTGTGTGACAACCCATCAAGTGTCATCCATTTCATCCTACTTTGCAAAGATGAGGTAGCAAAAACTAACACTCCTAATCCTCTTCCTCTAGTGTTCTCTAACTTGTTGTTGGAATTCGAGGATGTCTTCCCCGATGAGCTACCTCCCGGTCTTCCTCCTCTATGTGGCATTGAACATAGGATCGACCTCACCCCTGGAGCACCTCTTCCGAACAAGGCTCCATACCATGTCAAGCCTGAAGAAACTAAGGAGATCCAACAGCAAGTACAACAACTCATCGACAACGACCATGTACGTGAAAGCTTAAGCCCTTGTGCCATTCCGGTTATCCTTGTGCCCAAGCAAGATGGTAGTTTTTGCATGTGCTCTGATTGTAGACCCATCAATGCTCCCACCATTCGTTATAGGCATCCCATTCCTCGCCTTGATGATATGCTAGATGAGCTTAGCGGTGCCACCATTTTCTCAAAAATTGGTCTTAAAAGTGGCTATTATCAAATCCGCATACAAGAAGGTGATGAATGGAAAACTGCTTTCAAAACTAAATTTTACTTGTACAAGTGGTTGGTTATGCCTATGGGTTTATCGGAAACTCCCGGTATTTTCATGCGTCTTATGCATTTTGTGCTTCATCCTTACATTGGAGTGTTTGTTGTGGTCTACTTCGTCGACATACTTATCTTTAGCAAATCCATCAAAGATCATGTAAATCATGTTAGGGCCGTTTTGCAAACCCTTCGCAAGGAACATCTTTATGCCAACATGAAAAAGTGCACTTTTGGAGTTGACAAGATTGTTTACTTGGGTTTCATTGTTTCCTCAAAGGGTGTCCATGTTGATGATCTAAAATTGATGCAATTAAAACTTGGCCACAACCCACTAATTTGCAACAAGTGCATAGTTTTCTTTGCCTTGCGGGTTTCTATCATCGCTTTTGAAAGACTTTAGCACTATTGTTGCACCGTTGCATGCCTTGAGTAAGAAAAATGCTCCTTTTGTTTGGGGACCTTTGCAATCTACTGCTTTTGATGAGCTCAAATCCTTGCTTACTCATGCTCCGATTCTTGCTTTGCCCAACTTTGACAAAACTTTTGAGGTTCATTGCGATTCTAGTGGTAATGGAATTGGTGGAGTTTTGATGCAAGAAAAGCGAGCTATTGCTTATTTTAGTGAAAAACTCTGCAGTGCTCAACTTAACTATCCCATCTATGACAAAGAATGGTATGCTTTAGTGCGTGTGTTGCATGTTTGGGAGCATTATCTTAGACCGCATGAGTTTGTCATACATACCGATCATGAGACACTTAAGTACCTTAAAGGCCAAACCAAGTTGAATAAATGACATGCTAAATGTAGTGAATTTATTGGATCTTTCCCCAATGTGATCAAGTACATTAAGGGAAAAGAGAATGTTGTGGCCGATGCCCTTTCCCGCAAACTTAGCAAAGACGTTATGCACGAAGCTCGGAATCAAGCTACTCTTCTCCATGGCGTATCATCCTTAAACCGATGGCCAAACGAAAGTCACCAACCGGACGATTGCCACTCTCCTACGTGTGTTGATCAAGAAGAACATCAAGGAGTGGGAGGAGTCCTTACCCATCGCCGAGTACGCCTACAACCGTACAAGACACTCTACCACTGGCAAGTCCCCCTTTGAGGTTATCTACGGCTTCAACCCATTGTCGCTGTTGGACATCCTTCCTCTACCGCTTCAAGAACGAGCAAACATGGACGCTAGTGCAAGAGCCACCTACCTCAAGAAGATGCATGAAGAAACACGTTCCACAATCGAGTGCCAAGTACAACGACTCGCCTCCAAGCTCAACATCAACAAGTCACCCATGGTGTTCCAACCGGGCGATCTATTATGGATACCGCAAGGACCGCTTCCCCAAGGAGCGCAATTCCATGCTACTTCCGAGAGCCGATGGACCATTCCAGGTGCTCTCACGCTAAAATGACAACGCCTACAAGGTCGACATTCCATGTGACAAGTACAACGTAAGCGACATCTTCAACGTCAAAGACTTGGCCAAGTATCATGGTGATGAAGAGCACTATCCGTGGACGGATCTCTCCCAAGGGGGGGGGAGATGATGCGGAGCATCCCGAGCTCATCCGCAACGACACTCCATCACCACCACAAGCACCGAGAGGACCAATGACAAGAGCACGTGCACGCAACATCGAGAACGACGTCACTTCTTTCCTCTTCGAGTTTTGTTCCGTTTCACATGAGAATGAGACTCTACCTCAAAGAGACACGCTATGCATTCTTAGGTACATCGTAGATCATTGTGAGGAAGCAAGGATGGGGACCCAAGCTCCTGAGGAGAAGAAGGAAGGAGGAAGGAACGAGAAGCACATGGGAGAGGAGTCCCTGAACACCCCAGGCACCTGGACGCACTACAAAAAAAAGACACATCCATGACATTTTGGGCCGAACGATTTTTTTTTCTGTCATACATATGACACTTCTATGACGATAATTGTGACAAAACCCGGTATCATCATAGATGTGGTGGGCTCCTACTTCTATGACAAAAAATCATAACAGAAAATGGGCTTCTGATCCTGGGCGGGCCGGAGACGCAGCTGCATGACATTCTTTGGGCCGTCCATGACAAAAATCATGGTAGAAGCGAGGGCGAGGAAAATTTCGGCAGGTTCCCGGTTACGGTGGGAGGTCAAGGGCCAAGCGATGCGTGTTTCTCTCGTACACATACGTGCGTGTGTGCGAAGTGTTGGCTCTAACTAAACCCGAGCGAGGCATTGGGCTCTAACTGAACCCGAGCGATTGCACTGCAGGCTGCGCATTACTGAACCCGAGCGATCGATCGATGGTTGTTAACTGAACCCGATTGAGCAACTCCTTCGCTACTGCTGCTAACTGAAGCCGATTGATTGGATGAACAGTGAGCGTTGCGGGGGGGGGGGGGTGGATGAACAGTGAGCGGTGGCGTTGCCTCTGGATGAACAGGACCCCGTGGTGCGGTGGAGGGCTGGATGAATAGTAGACGGTGGAGGGGTGCCTGTGGAGGGGTGGTTGAACAGGACCCCGTGGTGTGGAGGGCTGGATGAACAGTACACGGTGGAGGGCCCATGGAGGGGTGGTTGAACAGTAGCCGGTGGAGTAGCGCGTGGTGGAGGCTGGATGAACAGGAGCCCGTGGAGGCTGGAGGAGGTCGACGGTAGCCCGTGGAGGCTGGAGGAGGTCGACGGTGGAGATGAACAGTATCCCGTGGAGTCCTGTTTTGCGGTACGCCACACCCCTCCCGATGAACAGGACCCCCGTTTCGACCATAGCTCTCCAACACAAGTCCGTTTCGTCCGTTTTCCGGTACGCCACACCCCTCTCGATTATCAGGACCCCCGTTTCGACCATAGGAGGTCCGTTTTGTCCGTTTTGTGGTACGCCACACCCCTCACAATCCACAGGACCCCCGTTTCGACCATAGGAGGTCCGTTTCCTCCGTTTTGCGGTACGCCAGACCCCTCCCGATCAACAGGACCCCATTCCGAACGTAGGAGGTCCGTTTCCTCCGTTGTGCGGTACGCCAGGCCTCGTTTCCATCGCCTGTTCCATCCAAGCCCCCCCCCCCCCCGATGAACACGACCACGCATTCCGTTCCGACCCAGCCGGTTGGCTCCCACGCATTCCGTTGCCTCCCGATGAACACGGCGCATTCTGTTGCCTCCCCATGAACACGACGCATTTCGTTGCCTCCCCATGAACATGACCATGACGCTGTTTCTCCGTTCCGACCCAGCCATGTACACGAGCCCTGGCCGTACGTATGCGCGAGTAGGCGTTCGAGACCCCGCCCGTATGTACACATACGTGGCCATATTTTCTTTCTTGCACCCTGGCCGTTGTACATACGTGTACATGCTACATGCGCGCCTCTACTACGACACGTACGCGCCTCTACTATGACACATGCGTGCCTCTACATCCACCAGTATATATGTACATACATGTTCGCGACCAGAATGACAACGCTACGTACGCTTCGACCAAGTGGGTCCCGACTGTCAGGCACTTCCTTGCCTACAAAGATGTAGCTGGTGGGTCCCAGCAGTCAGGGGGTGAATCATTTTTTTGCCCGGATGCACCTCCTTGCGTGCAAAGATGTAGCTGGTCGGTCCCTGCAGTCAGGGGCAAACGTTTTTTTCGCAAAATAAGGTGGCCCGTCCGGTGGGTCCCCGCTGTCAGGTGGAGGAATAATTATTTTGCACGTAATAAGGAGAGACTTCCTTGCTGCGGCCGTGGACCCAGCTATGAGCCTCTCCACGTATAGTCCACGTCCGATGGAAGCCGTTCCTTGACCACGTTGAGCACGCTGCGCCGAGAGCACCAGGGCGGTGGACGACGGCGAGGCCTAGGAAGGGGACGATGTGGAGTCGGGGAAGACGCGGCAGTGGATGCCCACGCGTAGAGGAGTACGAGGGTTCACTGGTTCGCTGCGGTGTGAGGCTGCCATCGCCGCAGAATAACAGGGGGTGTGGGTGAGTAGAGGGATGGCCTGGCCAGCGGTGGGAGTAGTAGGGGACGGTGAGGCCTCCGCCGCATCGCAGCCGACCACGGGATGCAGGAGCACGAGGCACGACCGGCGCTGGTTTGGATGGCTGGAGCAAGAAGACCAGAGGTTGAAGAAGCACTATGGCCGTTGGATGGACATCGTACGGTCACTGGAGCTTGAATTGTGCATATTGACTAAGTTGACAAAGCCCTCCGTCCCCGTGAACTTAGTAGGCCCACAAGTTAGCCTGCCACTATACTGGGTCCCAGCTAACTGGGGGAGTATTCATTTTTTTGTTCATAACAAGGAGGCACTTCCTTGCATGCGAAGATATAGTTGGTGGGTCTGAGCTGTTAGCGGCAGTAGCGTTTTTTTTAGAAATACAGAGGCCCTTTCGGTGGGTCCCTGATGTCAGGTGGAGGAATCATTATTTTGCGTGTAATAAGGAGGCATTTCCTTGCGTGCGGCCGTGGACCCAACTGTCGGCCTCTCCACGTACAGTCCACTTCAGATGCATGTTGGTCGTTGACCATGTTGACCAGGCCGCGCCGAGAGCACCAGGGCGATGGACCACGGTGAGGCCTAGGAAGGGAACGACACGGTGGCAGGGAAGACTCGGCAGTTGTTTCCCACGCGGAGGGGAGTATGACTGTACGAGGGTTTACTAGTTCGTCTACCGTCGCCGGAGAATAACAGCAGGTGTGGGTGAGTAGAGGGATGGCTAGGCCAGCGATGGGAGTACGGTGGGGCAGTGAGGCCTACGCGGCAGCACAGCCGACCGCGGGGAGGAGGGACCAGGCAGTCCCGTCGGCGCTTGTTTGAGCGCCTGGAGCAGGAAGAGCAGAGATTGAAGAAGCACGACAGCCGTTCGATGGTCATCCAACAGTCACTGCTTGTGTGTCAACCTTTTTTTTAGGAAAGCCTCAAATATGTGGAAACAGCATAGATCCCATCTGCCATTATTTCTAATAGTTTACAGCCCATTTGCTAATTCTTAATGTTTTTTTGGAGCCCATATTCTTTTTGTTAGCATTACAGCCCATATTGTGGCCACGGTTAAAAAATTATACGAATTTTTGCATATTTCGGTGCGGTCCGAAGTGTTTTTAATCCTGAAATTTCGACTCGCATTAAAACTAGTTTTAAAAATAAATTTATATCAATATAAAGTCCAACAAATTCTCCATGCATAAAAATAATGTAATTTAAAATCTCGAAATGAAAAAAAGGTATTTGAAACTAATTGCTGGTTTGATGTGTTTTAAAAATGTACATCCCATTTCTCATTACTCATAGGCCATTTTCTCGGCCAGCCGAATGAAGCTCTCCTCGTCTTGAAAGATTTGCAGCCCAACAAGCCTGAAAAAGTGACTTACTTGGCAAATCACAAAAAATTGGGCTGTGGCCGTGGACCCAGCTGTCAGCCTCTCCACGTACAGTACTCTTCAGATGGAAGTCGATCGTTGACCACACTGACCACGCCGCGCCGAGAGCACCAAGGCGGTGGACGACGGCGAGGCCTAGGAAGGGGACGACGCGGAGCCGGGGAAGACGCGGCAGTGGATGCCCACGCGGAGAGGAGTACGAGGGTTCACTGGTTCGGCTGTGGCGTGAGGCTGCCGTCGCTGCAGAATAATAGGGGGTGTATGTGAGTAGAGGGATACCCTGGGCCAACGATGGGAGTAGTAGGGGCGGTGAGGCCTCCGCGGCATCATAGCCGGCCATGAGAGGCAGGAGTACGCGGCACGACCGACGCTGCTTTGGGCGGCTGGAGCAAGAAGACCAGAGGTTGAAGAAGCACTATGGCCGTTGGATGGACATCGTACGGTCACTGGAGGTAGAATCGTTCATATTGACTAAGTTGACAAAGCCCTCCATCCTCGTCAAGTTAGTAGGCCCACAAGTCAGCCACCCACTATGGTGGGTCCCAGCTAGCAGGGGGTATTCATTTTTTGGTGCGTAATAAGGAGGCACTTCCTTGCGTGCAAAGATATAGCTGGTGGGTCTGACCTGTCAGCGGGGGGAACATTTTTTTCGTGAAATACAGAAGCCCTTCCCACGTACAGTGCATAATAAGAGGAACTTTCCTTGCGTGCGACCAAGGACCTCGTGGGTCCCAGCCGTCAGGCTCTCCACGTACAGTCCTCTTCCGATGACTCTCGTATGTTGACCATGCCGCGCCGAGCGCACCGAGGCGGTGGACGACGGCGAGGCCCCAGACTGGAACGACCCGGAGATGGGGAAGACGCGGCAGTGGAGTCGCAGACGGAGAGGAGTGGGAAACTTGACTGGTTCGGGTGCGGGGTGGGCCTACACTCGGCAGAGAATAACAGGAGGTGCGGAGTGGAGGGATGGCCTGGCCATCGGCGGGGTAGCGTTTCGCTGAGGAGCACAAAACAATGCCGCTGGACGCCGAAGGCTGGAGCAGGCAGTTCCAGCAGCGCTGGGGGAAGAAGACGAGAGATTGAAGAAGAATGTCGGCCGTTGGATGTAAATCCAAGGCCTTCTTAGGTTTCGACCTACTAGCCCACATGTCAGCCAGTCCATTTGTTTTTTAGTCCATTTGGTGGGCTGGGTGAAACAATGATGTAGCATCTATGCAGCCCGTTTAAATCCCATTTGCATTTTTCTCGAAATCCGGGGACTTGCTGGGCTGGGTGAAAATGTCATGTTGGGCTAGACGAAGAAATGTTATAAAAACATAAACACATGATTGCACGTCAGTAAAATCTTTGCAAGCTTATGTACGCAATCACTAGGAGTTAACTTGCCAAGTTATATATAAACAATTATTATTATTTTGTAAGAACTTTCAACTTACGAAATAAAATATCATTTTAATTTGATGAGTTAATAGTACGTGGGGTATTATTATTTTTTAGGCTAGACGTGGGACAGTTGAGTTGGTTCTAGGGGAAAGTACTAGGAGAAAACTTAGTTTACATCGAAAAAGAAAGTGGGAGAAAATTCAGAGACCTGCTGGGTCCACCTGAGGAGGGGAATATGTTGGGAGGAAGGAGATTGAAAGCACGGCAGGCGAGTGAACTAGTTTTTTTATGGACAAGTGAACTAGTTTACATACATAAGCAAATAGCCACTAAAAAGCAATCAGGTTAATGGGTTCTTAAAAGAAATATTTCGGACAAAACAGATAATTACAACACATAGGCTAATGCACTACTAGGAAAAGGCCTACTAATGGCGCACCTAATTTGGCCATTAATGGCGCATTAGTGGTGCGCCATTAGTAGCACGCCATTAGTATATTTTACTAATGGCGCACCACTGGTGCGCCATTAGTATCTGGTATACTAATGGCGCACCCCAGATGCGCCATTAGTATATACAATAGTGCGCCGTTAGTATGCCTCCCAGGGGGCCATGTATACCCAGGTGCTTTGGCATACTAATGGCGCACGACAGCAAGATGCGCCATTAGTAACTTCGGCATACTAATGGCGCACTGTTTAATGATGCGCCATTAGTATCCTTTGGCATACTAATAGCGCACTATGATGTGATGCGCCATTAGTATGAATATTAGGTTTTTTTATTTTTTTATTTTCTATTTTTTGTACATGTTACAAAATGTATAATTGGACAAAATATAGACAGCACACATCAACAACAGATTCATCGAATACAATAGAAGATTAGTCTCTGAATACAATTCATCATTTTAGTCTCCGAATACAAGTCATCATATTAGTCGCCGAATTGAAAAGACCGAACAAAGATAGAACATTATATTACAAGTCTCGAGACCGCGAGTTTGTCTTCACATTACAAGTCGATATCGATCATCTAAACTACCATCACATAGAAGAGAGCTGCGGTCATCACGATGAGCATCATCATGATGAAACTCATCTTCATCCGGTTCCTCCAACGCTCCCTCCCCTCTCCCGCTAGATAGCGGGCGTATCTAGATTTGGCCTCGGCCCTAGTGGCGTACCCTTTGTAACTGTTACCGTTGAATCGGTGAACCTGTCTCCGACACTCCTCCCAGTCGTCGTAGACTCCGGGAACCTTACCCTTGTACACAACATACCACGGCATCGCTATGCAGTAGCCAAATGAAATGTTAGTACCAATTCACAGACAATACATAAGCAATATATAAGTATGCAACAGAACGATCGAAAGAGAAAAGCAAGACATTAATAGCATCGATTACATCTTAAGTTGAACGACTCTCGAAACCAAAGAGACATACTACAAGTTCATTAAATTTTAATTACAACATGAGCCAATCGATGTTTCAGAACTAGACACAACATCACTGCTTTCGACTCGACTCAAGGGACCGGAGCGTGGATGAATCCGCCGTCTATCGTGGGAGTCATGAAAGAATGGGCGTTGTCAGCCTGCATTTGTAGGATTGTGTCGATGTCACTGTTGGACGGTTGATTTCTGAGGTAGAACTGCCCCGCGGTACGAAGGACATCTTGATGGATGATTTACGCAAACTCCGACTGGATGCGAAAGAATTCTTGTCTGATGTCCGCGTCCTGGATTGCCGACACGCTCGCGGCCCAATCTTTGAGTCTACTCGGTAGCAGAAGTTGATGATGGTCCCGTACGATCGCCCGCATGTGATGGATGGCGTAGTAGGCACCCTTCTGACCACCAGGCGGCTGCTTGACGCAGCAGAACGTCGTATTGTGGGAGAACACATGCTTGCCGTACTTACGAATAGGCCTGGTGAAGGTGCCTCCAGATTTGACGTAGCCGGGGAGAACATCATCAAGAACCTTCTTGACATTTGTGTAGTCTATGTTTGACTGACGGTCCGGGTCGAAATACGTGGCCATGGAATATTTGGGGCTTAGGAGAATGAGCTTGCAACGTGTGTCACTGCAGAAAACATGGAATGTTAAAAGAAAAACGATCGAAATCTAAGAATTCATATGTTACGGGGCGGTTGAGGGGAGGACTTACTCGGGAAAGTAAGGCAAGAGGAAGTTATCCTTATCTTGGTTTGCCAGAATGATGCCTTCGAGGTAAGAACTCGCGACTTGCCGGTCCCCAGCGCTGCCCAAGGTCTTGGCACGCATGTAGAAGGGGTCGACTATCACGATGTCCGGGGTCTTGTCGCGAATGATCCGCATCTCCATACTCAGCGAAAATAGCCGAACGAAGGTGTAGTGCAGCGGATGAAGGTTCAACATAGCGTGGATGTCATCAAACCGCAGGACGATCGTACCCCCGATGGATTTATCCACAAAGCCCTTGCCCTCTGGCACCTTGGCCGCGAAAACCGGGTATGCCACATCCTTCTCTCTGAGACGCTGCTTCTCCAAAGAAAGAACACTGTCATGCAGACTCCGCATAGCACTGGTTGCAGCATCGAGCATATTTCTCGATAGCATCGGCCTACCCGCCACATGCACCCTCCTCGAGATATCCTCAGGTGAAGGTGGCCCATCCTGAGCACAGATCATACTTGGTGCCGGCTGGCCCGCACCCTTGTTAGTCTTTCTTTTGCGTGCCTTCTTCTTCTCCTGTAATGGGACCGAGTTCTGCTCACAGACCACCTTCTTGAGTGTGTTGGGGCTGATCATATTTCGCACCTCGCCTATCTGAGGCTCGGTGAAGTCGGCAGCTGGAGGCGTCTCCTGAGAGCTGAACTGCAGACGACGCCTGTTGCAACTTGGCTTCTCCGCGGTACCAGCTAGATCGCGCACGTCTTTTGTTGGGTTGGGTTCTTGAGAAGGAGGCCCCATGAAGTCGCCACCGTACCCATGATCAGCAAAGTACTGATCGATGTTGGCAAATGTATCGTCATCGTCGTCGTTCTGATCCTGTGCCATATGCATGTTTGGATCCAGTGGCATAGGGATGTCCGGCACCGTTGCGGCGGTCTTTCCATGGGGCCGACTTGGCGCCGGCACGACTGGCGGTGTTGTCTTTGGGCTGGTGTCCCCCGCCCCCAAACGAATCTGGCTCTTCGGCCAAAGCAGGGGCCAGCTCAAGCAGGCGCTGAGGGTCATCACGTCATCATCATCGGCCCCGATGGGTCGAATCGGAGGTAACAACTCGTCGCAGCCTGGCAGCACCCGAACCAGTTGAACCCTAAACAAGTTGGGTGGCATCTGGGTACCGTGGAACAAGGGGTTGCCCGGTTGAACGATTTTGCCCTTGGCGACATCGACCAACTCGTTGTTCACGAAGTGCAGGAGAGTGCACGGAACGTCGGCGGCGCCCTGCGAAAACATGTAGGGCATCAGCGATGCCCATTCAAAGGCAAAGAGATGAATTCCTCGGCCGAGAGAGGCTTAATTAGCTACCGTGATGATGGCGTCGAGCTCGGCTAATGTCGAGGCACCGCCAACGGCGGGCGTGCAGTTGACGGAGGGGCCGCTTGCTGTAGAGGTGCCGGCCGACGTACACCCGGGTGCATTAAGCTCCCGTGCCGGTGTCGGAGACACCAATGCCGCCTCCGCCGGAGACACCAATGGCCCCGCCATCGCGTTCTGCGAGTTGCTGGCCGTGAATCTAGGAATCGGGGGCAGCCCCTGTTGGCCGCCCGCAATCCACGCACTAATCCCCTGGATCAAGGTAGGCACAATGGCGGTGATCGTCGCTCCGAGTTGTTGTTGCAGTTGCTCTTGGACAATCTCCGGAATCCGCGCCACCTGTGCCCTGAGTTCTTGAACCTCGCGCACCTGGCTTTCCGAGCTGGTCTTTTTCTCCTTTTGCCCACCAGTGTTATAGTATGACGACCATTTTGTCGACAAGCCTTTGCTGGCCACACGACCAGCTGACGTCGGCTTACTGAGCTTATCCTTATTCTTCATTACATTCAACGCCCTATTTAGAGTGGTGTCCCAAGGGTTGCTCTTAGTCGACCCCGCGCTACTGCTTTCAGTCGCCTGCGGAAGGAATGTGAACCATTTAGAAATTTGGCTTCATTAATTAGAATGCAACCATATGGAGCTAATTACGCGGGGGTGTATTCCTTACCAGAACAAGCTCAAGCGCCCTGGTCTTCGGATCCATGGTAAGCTCCTTTGTTTTCGGGTCCTTCTTGTACCGGGCCCTGACAAAGTTCCTGGTCTGCTTGTCACCGTATTTATCGAAGAGGGGCGGTAGGCCTTTCTCGGCACGGTCCGCCTCCTCCTTGTCCCATATAGGCTCCGCCACTCCGTAACCGCCGGGACCGAGTGTGTGTTCCCCTAAGTTCAGCTCCCGCATTTCTTTCCCCCACTTACTTGATTCGGAGCTTGCAGTGCTCGAGCAATTGATCTTGAAGTCGTTGTAGTCATCTTCGGTGATCGAAGGATTTTTCTCCTTGATCTTCTCATAACTCTCACCTTTCTCGATCATTCTCTTCACATTGCTTTTCCAAGTAGACAGGGCCATGCTCATCTTCGTGAGGGCAGCATTGTTCACTTTATTCCCTTTGAGGCTTGTGTTTTCAAATTTAGCGGGGAACTTGTATCGTTTGTGCAGCTTCGTGAAGAGGAGGTTGCGCAAATTCCCTCGGTCAGGATGCCTGAGGTTCTCGGTGTTGATCGAGACGGTGCTCCGGAGAATGCACCCGAGCTGAAGCGAGTACCCCTTGACTATTTGTTCGGGCGCCGTTGGATTCCCGTTGGAGTCCACTTCAGTAACTTCCTCCTTGAGGGTGCGGAGCACGGTCGGGCGCCGGTCCTTCCGTTGCCTCTTCGGTTGGCTGCCATCTGTGCGTGCGCCGCCATCATCAGTGGTGGCATCCTCGGCGGCACCATCAGTGGTGGCATCAGTGGGGTCATCCTCGGCGGTACCATCAGTGGTCTCAGGATCGGCGGGGAAGGTGGCGTCCTCATACAAGTGAGGTTGTTCCTCCATCTCCTGGGACAGCTCCCAGAATTTCTTGCCGCCCGAACCCCCGGCCTCATCGTTGTTGGCCATGTTTCTCTATAAATAGGAACAAAGTTTGGTCAAAAAGTTGGTTATTGCCAAGGAACAAGATCATGGTCTCATCATTTAGGGTTTGTCGACACCGAGGCATCCTAAAAGCTAAGCTTTTATCATTGAGGGTTTTTCGACGCCGAGGCACCCTAAAAGACTAAGCTTTCATCATTTCGGTTTTTATCGACACCGAGGCACCCTAAAAGCCATGCATTAGTCACAAGTACGCCGGGGCACTTGATCCTACTTAATTAACTACTAAGATACCCCGGCCCATGCATTAGTCACAAGTACCCCATATGTCCTATTTTTAGCAAAGTCATGCTAAAATTCACAGAAAGTTTCAGCATGACCTTTGCTGAAAATAGGACATATGGAGTACCCGAATTTGCCGGAACGGAAGTTAATCGACATTCCAGCAAACTCAAGGGCCTCTCGGGTGGACAAGGCAAAAAAGGACACGATGGTCGGAGACATGACCTTTGCCTAATAGTTCTGAACTCCTGCCAAAACTGAACACACCATATATATACCAAGCATCTTGCCAGCTAGTAGACCAGCTAGTAGACCATCATTTGTTAGGCCAAATTGAGGCCAAACAGAAAACCAATGTGGGCATGGCACAAAGTCCATGACCCAGAACAGGAGACATACCAAGCACTAAATGAGGATAGAAACAGACATTTAGAACAATTAGTTATTAGCTAAAATGTCTTGCTTGAATGCATCACAATTTATTCACTACTCCAAGGAGTACTATTTCTCACAATCCCAAGGAGAATAACTGGCAACAGAAAACAAAACACTTATGGTAGTATGTTGATGTCCAGCCAATGCACAGAAGTTAAAGGCACCCATTTAACTACGAAACATCATTTTTTTAGCAACACTCTTAACACTGGAGAATGAAAACTGAACTCAGTCATTACTCATTAATACAACTTTTTTGGTAGCAAAGTAGATTGACAGCTCTTGCATAAGAGAACAGGAAAGTAGTGATTGTATAATAAATCATATAACTTACAGGAGGGGTTATCCGATATTCTGGCTTTATAACAACTTGTATGCCCACTGCAGCGAAACAATGAATTATGTTAGTAACCATGAACTATTCTCAATAACAGTACAGAAGGGCACAATGTTGGGCAGTTTGTTAGTCTGGTATGGTAGCAATAGTAAAATATATACAAGCAGGCACTCCCTTCTCTGTATACCAATTCAAAGTCCAACCAATGTCTCACAATATTTTTCAATTTTCAGCATGACCCCCTTCTTCGCGAGGAAGCATGCTCTGACAAGCTAAGTTAAGTTACACATGTAATGGCCAAATTGGGGGAAATTACTAGCTAAACAAGTTTAAGCGCACACACATGCTGGCTACAAGAGAAATGATAGGGTTAAAAGACCAACAAACAAACTCGTGTAAAACTGCCTCAGTTTCAGGTCTAGATTGTTCAATTCCTCAACAACCAAATTATCAACTAGCACTAAGCAGCAAGCAGCAAGCAGCAAAAGGGCACTGATTTAGTACCATTGACAGTTCACAGCAGCAAAAATCTGAGACGTACTAACACGAGCTATCAATCACAGTAGCAAAACAAATCCATTCATCCATCTATTCAATATGCATCGGCAACATCCACCCATCCAGCTAACAAATAGAGGGGTGGGGAACAGGGAGATGAGAGGCACCTGTTCTCGAAGGAGATGTGGGCGGCTGGTCGAAGCAGGGGCGACGGGAGGGCCGGGGGCTTGTCGAAGCAGAGCAGCAACGACAGGGGATAGCGGGTGAGATCGATGAGGCAGGGGAGAGATTAGAGAGATTGGGGATTTAGTGTGGGGGTAAGCTTTCTAATGGCGCACCACCCCCTCCTGCGCCATAAGTACGACTATTCTAATGGCGCACCGAGGGGTGGTGCGCCATTAGAATTTAGTGTGGGGGGAAGCTTTCTAATGGCGCACCACCCCCTCGTGCGCCATAAGTACGACTATTCTAATGGCGCACCACCCCTCGGTGCGCCATTAGAATTTTGTTTTAATCATAACAGTAATATTTTTTTTATAAAAACAGTAATAATTTTTTAAAAAATATGTTCAAATTTGTTACTTGAAAATATCATCGGCGGCGGCGGTGGAGCGAGGGAGGATGCGGGGGTGCCCGTTGGCGGCGGTGGAGCGGGGGAGGGTGCAGGGGGCCGGGTGCTCGTCGGCGGCGGTGGAGCGGGGGAGGGTTGCGATGGCTCGTCGGCGGCGGTGGAGCTAGCGGGGGAGGGTGCGGGTGGGATCGAGATGGAGGGGGATCGAGATCGAGATGGAGGGGGAATCGAGATCAAGATGGAGGGGGATCGAGATCAAGTGTCCTCGTGAATTCAAAAAGTGCCCTTGAAATTTAAAAATATTCATGATAGTTCAAAAAGTGCCCATGAAATACAATCGAGAAATGAAGGCTACGATTTAAATACAATCGATCTTAGCTAGCTATCTGTTCACAATCTTCTTGCCCTTCTTTTTCGCAAATGGAGTTCTTCTGTGGAACGGACGTCCTTTAGGTAGGGTGGTCCTGCTTCTTCTTGTGGTGTATGTTGCTACTTCATCATCGTCGTCATGTTCGATCCTCGGGTCGCCGTACTTGTCGAAGTCTTGCTCATTGGCTACTCCATCCATTCCGATGATCTTCCTTTTGCCTCTCATCACGACAACACGACTGGGCTTTGATGGGTCGGTAATGAAGAAGCATTGGTCCACTTGGGAAGCCAGTACCCATGGCTCAGTTTTCGCGGTGACGTTTGTGCCCGCGGTCTTGGATTTGGCTTCGGGTATAACCATGGTGGTGAAATACCAGTCTTCTTTTAGGACGCTCTTGGCCCATCTGACACAGAACATCGGGACCTTCTCTCCAGCGTAGCTCAGCTCCCAGATCTCCTCGATCCTTCCGTAGTATCTGTCCTTGTCGTTACCGGTGTAGGATTCCATCGTTACCCCGGAGTTTTGATGACCATCGCTCTTCATGTCCTTGGCCTCGGTGTAGAATGTGTAGCCATTGATATCGTACACCTCATAGGTCATCAGGTTGTGCTCGGCGCCCTGTTACAAGGCGAATATGAGTTGTTCTTCCGCGGAAGAATCCTCATGTAAAGGGTACGACAGAAGCTTCTGCTTGAACCAACGCGTGAAACATGAGTTGTGCTCTTTGAGTATATCTCCGTCCGTCCTCTGTTGGCCTCGGTCATTGTACGTCTTCTTAATAAAGGTTTTGTGCTGTACCACCCAAGGATCGACCACGTCTATGTGTTGTAGCGCGACTAGATTTGCTCTTTCAAAGTCGGCGAGTCGACCCTCGAAGTCGACATGCATTTCGCGACGACCCTCACGGTGACCCCATCCAGCGAGCCTACCGAGGTGCCTGTTGACGGGCAGACCAACGGGGTTCTCGATGCCTAGATAATTCGTGAAGTAGGAGATGCACTCTTCGGTCAGAAAGCCCCTGGCTATGCTTCCCTCTGGACGTGACATGTTGTGAACGTATCCTTTGATGACACCATTCATCCTTTCGAACGGCATCATGCTGTGCAGGAACGTCGGCCCGAGTTGGATGATATCGTGCACGATATGGACCAGCAGATGCACCATAACATCGAAGAATGCGGGCGGGAAGTACATCTCAAGCTCGCATAGTATCACCACGATCTCTTCCTGTAGCCTTCTGAGTTGCCTCACGCCAACAGACTTCCGAGAGATGACGTCGAAAAAGTTGCATAGGCCAAATAGGGTTTCATGGATGTGCGCGTCCATGATCCCACGGATTGCAACTGGAAGTATCTACGTCATCAGCACGTGACAGTCGTGAGACTTCATCCCGCTGAACTTCAGCTTCGCTGGGTCTAGGTATCTGCTTATCTTCCCCGCATAACCGTAAGGAAGTTTTACTCCTACGAGGCAGGTGAAAAACTTCTCGATCTCCTCCTGACTTAGAGTGAAGCATGCGGGAGGGTAGTCATTTCCGGTCTTCTTGGCCTTCTTGCCTTTGCGACGACTTTCCGTGTCCTGCTTCGCCTCATCAACATCATCATCATCATCATCATGATCATCATATATAGCGTGAAGCTCCTGCCTGATGCCCATTGATTTCAAGTCTGCCCTTGCTTTCGGACCATCTTTGGTCCTCTCTGGCATGTTGAGCAGGGTACCAAGCAGACTCTCGCACACGTTCTTCGTGATATGCATGACATCAAGGCTATGAGGCACACGGTGGATCTTCCAGTACGGCAAGTCCCAGAAAACAGACCTCATTTTCCATACCTTCAGCAGCGGCTCTGGCACCTTTCGCTTCTTTCCCGGCTCTGGCGCCTTTTGCTTCTTTCCCGGCAGTGGGCAGTCTTTCCAATTTTTCAACAGCTCGTCTATTTCCTCGCCGCTCCTCATACGCGGGCGTCCTCGGGGTTCGGTTTCACCATCGAATAGATCCTTGCGTTTTCTCCACGGGTCATCGTCGCGAAGCCACCTTCGATGTCCCATGAACATGGTTTTCGAAGACCCGGGATCTCTATCTAGCTAGCGATACGTTGTGTCATCCATCCACCTGACGCATCCAGAAAATCCGTGGACCACCTGCCCCACGACATATTCGTAACCGAGATAGTCGTGCACCATCGTGAGCAGAGCGGCTCTCATAGGGAAATATTCTTTTTCTACGGCATCCCACGTATTGGCTGGCGTTTTCCACAGCGTGTCAAGCTCCTCTTTCAGCAGCCCCAGATACAGATTGATGTCGTTCCCTGGTTGTTTCGGTCCTTCAATTAGCATACTCATGTGAATGTACTTCCTCTTCATGCACAACCAAGGGGGAAGGTTGTACATCCACACAAACACAGGCCAGGTGCTATGTGTACTTCTCTGGCTGCCAAACGGATTGACTCCATCGGTGCTCGCGCCCAGCACGATGTTCCTTGGATCGTTCCCAAATTCTGGGTCTTCGAAGTTCAACGCTTGCCACTGGCTCGCATCCTTAGGGTGACTCAGCATCTTGTCTTTTTTATCTATCTCCGGATCATTTGCGTCATCTTCTCGCTTCGTCTCATCCCTATCCGCGTGCCAACGCAGGAGCTTTGCTACCTTAGGGTCCGCGAAATACCGCTGCAGACGAGGAGTGATCGGAAAGTACCACACCATTTTTCGAGGAGCTTTCTTCCTCTTCTTGTATCGAGTGATGCCGCACACCGGACATATGGTAGACTCCGCGTGCTCGTCCCGATAAATGATGCAATTGTTCATGCACACATGGTATTTCACGTGCGGTAAATCCAGAGGACACACGATTTTCTTCGCCTCCTCCAAACTGGTCGAGCACTTGTTCCCCTCGGGAAGACGTTCGTGCCAGAATGACATGTTCTCGTCGAAGCATGCGTCGGTCATTTTGTGTTTTACCTTCATCTCCAGAGCCATGAGCGTTACTTTCAGGCGGGTATCCTCGGGCCTGCATCCTTCATACAATGGAGTAACCGCTTCTAACTCAAGTTGATCCATCTTGGCTTTCTCTCGGGCGGCAGCTCTTGCGTTATCCGTCTGCTTGAGAAGCAGCTCTTGAATATGAGGGTCCTGCACCCAGCCCATCGATGGTCCAGCGTCGTCTGCTCCGCCGGCATCATCATCTTCATGATCATGCCCGTCGTCTACTCCGGCATCTTCCTCATCATCATGTCCTGCATCTTCTACATGATGACTGTGTACAGCATCACTGTCGTGATCATCTCCTGGGGATTCTTCGTCTTCTCGCCCGCCTGAGGTGGTTGTCTTGCTGCCCTTCCTCATTTCTTGCCCGGCCCCCATGGACGACTTCGTAGTCATCTTCATCACCTTGCCACCGATAGCCATCCATGAAACCACGCAAGAGCAGGTGGTCCCGCACCTGCCCGAATTCCGGGTCCGCAATAAGGCTCTTCAGCTTGCATCTTCGACACGGACATCTTATCTCCGTCTCGTTCTTTTGAAGCATCTCGGCCTTCGCGGACCTCAAAAACCTATTCACGATGCCTTCGGTCATCATGCGGACCATGGTTGTCTGCGGGGTAGAGCAAAACGATATTTTAGAACCAAGAAAAATTTTGGCATGACTTTCCCTAAAAATAGGACCAAAAAGAATGCTTAATGCCAAAATTCTCGCTGAAACGGAAATGAATCAACATTCCGGCAAAATATTGGCAACTATCGAATTTCAAATACCGGTACACCTCCAAACACAAACACATATGCAACACCACAAACATATGCAACACCACGAACATACATAGATCTAGCTAGGCCATAAAAAGTGCATGTGCACATTGTTGTAGGGAGAACAACATAAATATAGCTTCCCCCCTTACTTACCTATCAAAACAAGGTAATTTAACCACTTAAATTGAATGAATCTATGGTGGAAATGAGGTGAAAAAGAGGAGGCACCCGAGACAAGGAGGAGGTGGAGAGAATGAAGTGGGGAGAAAGTGAGTGTGGGTAGGAGAGGCTGTCCAAAATATCTTGTTGCTACCCACTTACTAATGGCGCACCAACTCTAAATGCGCCATTAGTAATCCAGGTTACTAATGGCGCACCTCCTGGTGGTGCGCCATTAGTAGTTTTGCAAAAAAAATACTAATGGCGCACTGTCCCACAGTGCGCCACTACTAGTTTAAACTAGTAATGGCGCACGGTGGAACAGTGCGCCATTAGTAGTTTTGCAAAAAAGGGAATAAAAAATATAATAAAAAAACAACATTAGTGGCGCACTTTCCGGCAGGTGCGCCATTACTAGTTACAACTAGTAATGGCGCACTGTGTCTGGATGCGCCATCAGTATGTTTGGACAGGCGCACTAGTTAAATTTTTTTTTGATACTAATGGCGCACCCGAGGCCAGGTGCGCCATTAGTAGTTTCAACTCTAATGGCGCACCCGCTTGTCTGGTGCGCCATTAGTATCAATCCCATCTATAGCCCTTTTTCTAGTAGTGATGCATGAAACACTCAGATGATAAAGGTGCTTATAAACAGATAAAGTACAACATCTAGACCTTCCTGGCACGCTTGATCATGACGCTGCGCCTGTCCGTGTACTCATCGGTTACAGGAAGCAGACATGCCCTCATGTCCAAGATCTGCCTGTACATGTCGTAGCATGCGTATGCGTCCTTGGTCGCGTAGGTTACGTAGGCTAGATTCAGAGGTACCTCCCATGTGTTCAGGTTGTCTTCTTTCATGTTGGCGTATCAGGGGTCGATGATGGTCTCAGCGAGGTCAACCACGAAGTCCTTCTCCTGCCCGTTGCTGATGATCTTGTATTGCTTCTGGATGTCGACAAGCTTGTTGCACCAGATGGCCGAATCATCGCGTTCTTCCTTCTCTCCACCGTAGCGAAGGTGCAGTCGGCGCTGCTGATGAAACGGGCGAATGCTCCAGAACCTGGTGCAGCCATAGGACTGAGGTGAGGCAGAGCTTCACCGAGTCCGTATCGTTGGTGTTCATCACATCCAACTTGGTGCAGCCATAGGACTAAACGATGAACTCAAAGGGGAACTCCTTGCTGAAGTCCATATCTAGCAGGCTCACCCCTCGGATCGCCATTGGAGTCTCTTCGAGTGAACGAGTGTGTAGGCGGCGGCAGCAGTTCGTTTTTCAACTCTTGGGGAACTGGATTCAACAGTAAGATGAGTGTGTACATGCAACAACAGTTACTACCCCTCCCTCGTCCGCTGCACGTCCGGCAGAAGATGCACCCTCGGCCACACATCGGTTCACGAGAGGGTCTATATTGGTACTGTAATAACAGGAGTTAGTGGTCACTTTACTTAAATTTAATTAGCTTTAATAGAAATTTATACTTAAAATAAGCAATGCATTCACTCGTTCTATCAGTGCCACAGGATCAACTTGCGCAACAATTAGAATTATTATTCTTAGGACGCACACGATCAGCACATTTGTCGCACTTTCACAAAGATAATACTACCAAGTTTAAACTATTTGTTATGGTTGTTGTCCTCTACATCATCATGCCGTGTTTCCCAGCTTGCAAGATTCAGAACCAACAAATAAGATCCAAATAATAAGTACAACAAAGATGCCTACACATCTCATTGATTCCCAGCTTGCAAGATTCAGAACCAACAAATAAGATCCAAATAATAAGTACAACAAAGATGCCTACACATCTCGTTGATTCCCAGCTTGCAAGATTCAGAACCAACAAATAAGTTTCAAATAATAAGTACAACAAAGATGCCTACACATCTCACTGATTCCCAGCTTGCAAGATTCAGAACCAACCCATTAGAGCCTTTTGATAAAGTGAATATCGGGATTAAATCCATCTTGGCTAGCCATGTCATACAATCGAAGAACTTGGCGAATGCTCTTGACCGTCACAACATCCGTAGTCGAGTATTCCTGTTTGCACAGCACAAACAAGGAGACAGGAGAGCATGATTTTGCTTTAATAGCGGCCTCCTTGAAGTCAACCTCCAGCTCTACTTGGATGAGGTCTCCCTGGAGTTCCATGATTCAATTCATGCGCCTTTTTCTGCAGTTCACCTGAAATGAAGCAAAGATTGCATCATTCAGCTAGCAAGAAGTACTTGCTCTTGTGAGCTGGCAGGTTCTTCTTTAGTAGTTGCACTAAAATTGAGGAACATTAAGGTTGGCTGTCCGGCTCATGTAAGGTGCAACTATAATTTTCTTATCCTTTTGTGCTGTTCCACTAAAATAAAGTGCCATTGTGGTGACAGTGACGGCTCCATCTTGCAAAGGCTAATAAAATGTTGCATGAGATTACCAGCAGAACTTGACGGAGATTTCGGAAACTCCAATCACCATTTTGTGCAGTTCCACCAAAATTGAGAGATGATGCCCACGTGACATTTTAGTTGAACTGCACAAGACACTCATTCCAAAAATAAGTGTTTTGTGCAGTTCACCAAAAGGTCACAATAGCAACAAGGTGAAATGGATATCCCTATCTGCACAAAAAGATAGAAAGTAAATAGTTGCTGGTCAATAAGAATATACGAAACATATACAAAATGAAAAGAAGCATCTTAATTATGTTCATGGCAATCACGCAAGGACAGTAGAAATTTTAAAACGTCAGCAATGCTTCATGTTACCAGAAGCATTACGATCAACAATGAGATTCCTCAAATATGGGATTACTTTAATGGTGGCATTGCTTGTTTACGAGACACAGTAAATCAACAGCAGCTAAAGAGTTGGTTTAAGGGCATGGGACCGTGGGGACACCAGGACACTCACTAGTGTAAAGGAGCAACTTACTTATAATACTGGGGAAAACAGCAGGAGTGCCATTTGTAACACAGTTTAATTGCATCTTATCACTCGAGGCATTAGATTAACAATAACACTGGTTAGACATGTCCCTAAGGTAATAGTGTGATCGCTTCATTTTACATGCGCCCTTACATTAACAACAGCAAAAGGTTGGTATAAGGACATGCAACAGTGGATGCATCAGTACAATGTACCTACAAGGAGGCATAAAGTGGTGATGCCGAGTTTTTTCATGCTATGTGAGGGCTGCAAACCTAATCCTGGAGACCTTGTACTATGTGAGGGCAGCAAATCTAATCCTGGAGACCTTTTACTCTGTGAGGGCAGCAAATCTAATCCTGGAGACATTTTACTATGTGAGGGCAGCAAATCTAATCCTGGAGACCTTTTACTATGTCAGGGCAGCAAATCTAATCTTGAGACCTTTTACTATGTGAGGGCCGCAAATCTAATCCTAAGACCTTTTACTATGTGAGGGCAGAAAATCTAATCCTGGAGACCTTTTACTATGTGATGGCAGCAAATCTAATCTTGGACATACTCTGTTGACTTGTCCACCAGCCGCCATTTTCTATCCTTTTTTCAACCAATAATAGATCTGTTCCTTATCCAGTTTGTACTGTGTTTTCCCATTATTTCCCTTTTCAACCAAGAGACCGGTTGGGTATCTGGTCTCTACTACTTTCACCATATTATTTCCTCTTTGAATCAAGTCCTAGATTCATGCTACAACTTTCCCCCCTTTCTTTGTTGTTTGAACAAAGCCCTAGATTCGAATGCATGAAGTAGATTTACCTCTAATAATACTACAAATTTAGGTGGCTTTGGAAGAGCTGATGGGAGTAGAAAAAGATGCACATGCAGACACGTGGGGAGATGGGGCAGTAGAGCAAGGCCGCTTTCGAAGAACTTATACCTAAGGGCCGCCGGGATGTCGGCGGCGGCAGGTCGGATCTGCGGACAATACGGCAGGGAGGAAGAAGGGTCGGAGGACCTCCCAGCCGGTGCTGTGTCGGAGAGAACGGCAAGGGCAGAGGATCGGGCCCCTCCAGCAGCCGTGGGTTTCCTCCCTCTGCGGCGATGACCACGTGGAGGATGCACCTTTTAGTCCTCTACACACACTGGCCGAAGGGATCCGGCCGGATCTGTGACCAGCGGTGAGCAGAGAGAAATGTCGCCACCGCTGTCTTGTTTATATCTGGAGACGATGAGAGAATGAAGAGAGCAACCCTAGTAAAGCAAGCGCTCAGGCCCCTGCGTCCATATATAGTGGAGTGATTATCTTTTTTCTCTCCACATCAAGCGTTTCAATTTGTGTACGTGGCATTAAAGAAAAGAAACTCTCTATTTAAGGTGACTACTATACGACTCCTACTTTCTACTAGTAGTACTACAATATTGTTCACTTGTGCTCCCTGCCCCTCCATTCATTGAACAACCCCACGGGTGAATAAACATACAGTAAGTACTATATTTATATAGAACGAACAAGCTCGAACTATTTTCACGTAGTTAAAAGTTGAGGGTGGGGCTTTTCCCGGGCAGTACGCACGGCAGTTTTCGGGTAGGCGGTTTGACAGAGAGGCGGGGAGGGTGAGAGAGTGGGGTTGTGCGATTTGACGGCGCATTATTGCTGGAAAGACTTGTGATATGACCACTCACTATAGTCATGAATTACTGGCGCTCCGACCGGGGTGATGCCCCCCTTCCGTTCCACGCTCTAATCTGGTGCATGAAACGTCGACCCGGATGCTGGCTCTCCCACATGTCGGAGTAGTAAGAAGGAGAAAAGAATGATGCGGTATATACTAGTACTATACTACTCCCTCCGTTCCTAAATATAAGTCTTTGGATAAATTTCACTATGGACCACATACGGAGAAAAATGAGTGAATCTACACATAAAATGCATCTATATACATCCATATGTGGTCCATGGTGAAATATCTATGAAGACTTATATTTAGGAACGAAGGGAGTTCTACTCAGGTCAGAGGAGTGCGAACCACGACAGCTCAGTGAACCAGCAATGCGAACCGCGGTAGCCCAGTGAACCAGCAGTAGAAAACAATGTGGTGATATGGCCATAAAAACAATGTGCTACGGTCCACATTGTAGCATGTACAGTAACACTCCTCTTTGTTTGGATCCCTGAGTTAGAGCTAGTTTGGGTTGAAATAGCCCCAAATTATCGAAACAAGAGGGGTTAGTTTGAGCTAGTTTGCTCTAACCCAGCTAGTCAAATGACTTCCTCCAGAGCGACGATGGTGAGCTCCTCCCTCGGTGCGTGAGGGGCTCCGGGTTCCCTCCCTACCGTGAATGACTTCCTTGATGAGTTAGCTCATTCTTTGTTTCATGAAGTGTTTGTTTATTTTGTGAAGCTTGATTGATGACTTGTATGTTTAAGTGGGATATCTCATTTGTATGGACAAAGTAAAAATTATCATGTTTTGCATGCTTGATTTGTATAGATGGTTCGTTTATGTCAATTGTGAGCGGGAGGAGGCCACAGAAGAGACGGCCACACCAAGAGGGTGCTTGGATCCAAGGGACTTATTTTAGTCTGACTAAAAATAGTCTCTTTAAGAGGCTAAAGTTCCAAGCACCCCTGACTAAAGAGGGGCTAAAACTAGTCTTGAGACTAAAAAATTTTAGTCAGGGGTACCCCTACTAAAATGTGGATTACTCCTCTCTCTCCTCATTTAACTCCTCTCCTTTAACACAGGCGAGTTCTGGATTGGAGTGTTTGGAGGATAATAAATGCTCATTAACTTGATTTTAGTCTCTTTAGTATTTGGATCCAAGCATGGGTGAGGCTACCAAGTTTTAGTCCCACTAGTTTTAGTCATGGAACTAAAACGTATCCAACCACCCTCCAAATCCGGCAGGAAATAGGGTCCAAAGTAGTCAAATGATTGAGATAGAGCATTTATTGTCAATCTACTCCTGCCATCCATACACCTCTTTGGTTTAGAGTTTGTTCGAGGTTAGAATCTAACTCTAACCTCTAACTGAGTTAGAGTTCTCCTCGTCTCGGTTCATCGCCATCATACTTTCCACATTCCAGTGTTTTCAGTATCCTGCGAATCAAAGAGGCCCCTTTTTTGCGGGAAAAATAAAAGAGGCCCTTAGACTAGTTTCAGTCCGGTCATTTTTTATAAACGTGTTACGTCCAAAATTTAATGAACGTGCTCCGGTTTCCATGAAAATAATCCGGTTTCATGTAGTAATTCATTTATTTATTTATTCTTCTGCGGGGGGTTTGCATGTAATTCGTGAGGTCTGAAATGTAAAGTACCCCGGCATATGCTCCGAGTCGTGCATGCACTACGACCCAGATGCTCTATGTCCCACATGTCGGCGAATGGGAGCATGTGGAAATAGCCTAGGAGTACATATAAGAGGATAAATGCGTGAAATAATATGTACTGTGAAGCGTAGCCGCTGTTCAAAAAGGAGACCTAAAGTGATGACAGCTATAGGTCGCACGCACCCAACTAGTGGTACTAGACATACAACTAATTTTTCCCTAAAAAAAGAGGGACGAGTGCTCAGTACTCCTATTCTATAAACACGAGTCCCATCTGACAACACCGTCCGTGCTACAACTAGCTCTCCTCCCTCGTTTCTCTCTTCTAATTCTAAACTCGGCCGACGCCCGGTGGGCGGGGTGGATTTGCTCAACTGCGGCCCCACCTCACAGTGAAAACATTATGACTCGAATAAAAATGCCATATACTCCCTCCGTTTATAAATATAAGCCTTTTTAGATACTATTTCAAATGGAATACAGCATACAGATGTATGTAGACATAGTTTAGAGTGTAGATTCACTCATTTTGCTCCGTATGTAGTAGTCACTTGCTGGAATCTTTAGAAAGACTTATATTTGGGAATGGAGGGAGTACTATACTAATAAGACATTAAGGCCACGAGGCGATGCAGTGCTGGTTACAAGAGGCAAGAAGAAGAGATGCATACATCGACGATGTCCACCTCCTCGACTAAGGGCGCCGGCCCACCGAACGGCGCCTAAGTAGCAGCGGCTTTCGTGCCCAGGTCGACGTACTTCTGAACAATGGCGTCCAAAGATTCTAGCCGCTAGAAGAAGGCCAACGTCTTTCTGTCCTTGCTTGCCTTGGAGTGGCCTCTGTAGACGATTTCCTTGTAGACGTGGATGTGCAGGTCGACGGTTTCTTGCATCGCGAGGTGCTGCACGGTGAGCGCGGCCTCGAGGTGCACATTCTTCATCGCAACCTCCAGCACCTGCAGGGCCACCACGGCTTGAAAGAGTTTGTCACCATGGAGGCCGATGAGGGTGGCAGGCAATGAGGAGCCTGGGCGCGCGGGCTGGAGCAGTACGACAAGGTCGTCCGCGTGCTTCTTGACGGTGGTGAACATGCGGATGGAGTTGACCATCATGTCGTCCATGCGAGAGGCGAAGCCGGCGTCGGCGAGGGCTACGATGCCTGCGGTCACCAGCACCATCTGGAAATGCTGCGCGGTGCTGGGCCGCAGGCCAGCGCCTTGGATGATTTGGCACAGCCGACTGCCACTCGCATCCATCGCCTCCATAGGTGCTTGTGGCTTCTGGTCACTTGGTCTTGGATTGGAGTGAGCAGTGTTGCGCAGAGACTTGGGAGTAGATGGATTGGAGTGGTGGGGCGCCTTTATTATATGAGAGTCCAAACTCTGTTGCATTCACATCGTGCTGGCTCTATTCTGCTTCTCCAATTAATTCCCTCTGCATGTAATTGAGGATGCATCATTGACCGTTCAATGTCTCCGGAACCGCTACCCTCTCCCTCCTTGGCATTCAAGCACCTATGGACCCATCGACGACGAGGTGCCTATGGTGACTTCGTAAATTTCAAGATGATAGTGATGTGCATGTGTGCGTTCATAGGGGTGAGTGTATGCGCGTGTATATGAGTGCTTGCGTCTGTACTGTGTAAAAATACGTAAATGCGTGTCAAAAATAGACTAGTCAGTATACTCAATATTGTGCAACTCGGAGAGGAAAATGATAGAACTAGTACGTATTTATTTACGGTGCAGATTCACTCATTTTGCTCCATATGTACTCTATCTCGGTGTAGTCCAGTCACTTCTTGAAATCTCTAGAAGGGCAAATACTCCTTTCTGGTTTACAGGGCTATACTAGCAAGTAGTTGTACATACTAGTACAATAGTGGGCTCACATAGCAATTTTGTCTCATGCAAGAGCCTGGCTATATGTGTGCTCCAATGTTTGCAACTGCAACGTTCGGTTTGCGCTTGGCTCTTCGCCTCTTCGGGAAGACGAACAATGATGTTACTACTACTGCTTCTACAGTGTCGAATCCATTGCTGCATGTCCGTCCACCGTGAGCGGGACGGATAGCTTGTGGTAGAAGTACTACTAAGCAAAAGCATGTCCTCGTTTGCGAGAAACCGCGCACATGGGTGAGGGAGAAGGCGTGTAGTAAAATCAAGCTTCTCCTCCTTGTACGAGTTGACGCGACACATCATAGCACTGGCCCCACATGCTTGCCTCTAAACTTGGCTGAAAGACCCGCAGTGTACAATATATTTGCTGCAACCTCTAACATTTACCCACCACAAATTAAAATATATGTGGCCATATGCATCGTTCTGATGCAGAGGCCGGGGAGTCCCCCCTTTTCGAAAAAAAATTAAAATATATATTCCTGTCTTGACCAGATGAGCGTGCAAACTACAATCATCAGGGTGTCAGGTAGGGCCAGAAGACTATTTTTTTTTTAAAAAAAAACTTCGAGACGGCCACATAGCATGGAGCCGATGCCAACAATTTTAAGCTTACAGGCACGGTACACGCTATTCTAGACTACTCTACACATGAAGCTGCCACCCGAGCGTTCGGGCTGCGCTTGGCTCTTCGCCTCTTCAGGAAGTCGAACAATGATGGAGTACTACTGCACTGGAGGAGTACTACAGTACGCTTCTGGCCATCTGACACCGATTGAACTGCTGCATGTCCACCACGTGCGGGAGGGAGAGCGTGTAGCGAAAGCTTCTCCTAGTCTTGCCAGCCACCATGCTCATGGGCGAGGGAGGGACGCTCCTGCCTTTGCGTGTATGACAGGTGGGCCCGACAGGTGTGTGGCCAACCTGTCATACAGCCAAAGGCAGGTGCAGTTAAGTCCGCGAGGGAGAGGATAATCAAACTTCTCGTTGATGTACGAGTTGACGCGACACATCAAAGCACTGCACTCGATATATTTCAATAATTTGCGTTTACCGATGCATTAATTACAACGCATGCATGCATGTCGTGACTCCCCTTTTCATACTTGCATGTGTTGATTTAATGCACCTTGAAGTAGTATAAAATATGTGATGGTAAAGCTTTGTAATACCCCGGCCCAAGTCGAGAGATGGTTGTGCACGAGGAGGGCAAGATCATGCAGACCGAACAGGACCTGGCGATGGAGCTCTCAAAGGTCTTGATGGACCTCACCATGCTCCACTACCCCTTGTGCCTCCGCCCCTTGACGCCTCCAGTGTATGAGGTTCGAATACACCTCGTCCATTCAGCTGATTGAGCAAGGTGCAGGTTTCTTTATTGATGTGTTGTTCGATTGATTTCTGCAGTGCAAGGGAGGGCACCTGGCCTGCGCGGACTGGCGTGTTGAGCACCCCGGGAACTAGTGGCAGTGCAAGAAGTGCGAGCGCGGCGGTGGCTTCGACGTGCGGAACACGACGGTGGACTCCGTCCTTTTGTCGGTGAGGGTGGGGTGCCCGCACGAAGGCTGTGGGCTCTACGTCAGTTACCACAAGCTCGCCGATCACCAGAGCGTGTGTCCGCTCGCGCCCTGCAAATGCCCCGTGCCCGTCTGCGGCTACGAAGGCCCACCGCCGGTGCTCTACCACCACATCAGCACCGCGCATCCCATGCCCATGCACAGGGTCCAGTACGGCAAGGTGCTCCAGCTGCAAGTGCCACTGTCGGAGCCACGGCTCTTGCTGTTCGCGGAGGAGGACTGCCGCGCGTTTTTCTTGGTCGGTGGCGTGCTCGACATCGGCGCGCCTATCACCGTGTCGGTCGTCTACATCAGAGCGGGGGCGTCCCCACTGCGGCACTACGTGGCCAAGCTGTGGGCGAACGGCCCGCTGGGGGAGCCCAAAGGCATGACCGACGCTGTCAAGGTGGAAATGGAGGTAACAAGCAGCAAGGATCCCGGCGACGTCGACGTGCAGGAGCTGACCTTCTTGACAGTTCCGCCAAAGCTACTGGCCGGGGCTAAGCTTGTGTCCCTCCACATTCAGATTGACAAGCTCACGTCCTAAATGTTTCTACAGTGCCTTCTGTTTATCTTAGTAATATGCTAATATAGGGATTACCTTGGTCTACTTTAGCTTAAGAAATGGTGGGTTTTGGTGGCGATGTAGCAATTACTTCGACATCAGATCAGTAGTTTAATGCGTCTGGAAAAAAAGACTAGCCTAGAGCTCGTCACGTGGCTATTCCTGTCGAACGCCCCATTAACCGTAAGATATGTATACGACAGTGCCCGTTATTGCACGTACACAGCAGTACTCCCTCCTTTCCGGTTTATAGGGCTTAATTCAAAAATCTCACCAACCAAGATGGTGAGTGGTGGAATATTTTTTGTAGTTTGCAAAAGCACCTAATTAATGCTCTTGTTTTACTCAAAAAATTATGTTTATCAATGCATTAATTGCAATGCATGCATGCCTAAAGTACATGCATTGATCAATTTTCTCTTAATACTTGCATGCAATGATTTAATGCACCTTGGAATCTGAACATGTGTTGGGGAACAACCAAATTGAGCCTTATAAAATGGAAAAAACTAAAATTTTGAGATAAGCCCTATAAAACCGAAAAGGAGGGAGTAGAAAAAGAAGTACTCCATCCGAGAATAGTGCCGCACTTCGAAACTAGAACCATCAATAAATTTTGAGCTTGCGTCTCGTCACATTCCAAATTACTCCACACTATATTGAATTGCAAACCTGTTCACAACAATCACAACCTAAACGGTTTCCCACTTAGGAGCATATAGTACCACACTATATTGAATTGCGAACCTGTTCACACCGATCACAACCAAAATGGTTTCCCACTTAGGAGTGTATTAGTACTCGGTTATAAATACTAGTATGCCAAGATGACCGCACATTCCTCCTCAACTCCTCATCCACAAAAACAAAAAAAGTCATTCAGCATCCTTCCCTTGCGTCTGCCATGGCCAGCGTGAGTTCTGGGTCGAGAGATTATCACCAGGGAGAGGCGAGCATGGAAGCGGAAGAACGAGAGATGTCCCGCCTCACTGCGATAGTAGCCGACATGTCCCGCCGCGCGGAAGTAGCAGCACCGAGGTCCCGCCGCGCCGCTGAAGCAGCACGGAGGTCCCGCCGCATCGTTGATGCAGCAGACTGGCCCGGCCGCATCGCGGAAGCAGTAGAGATGTCCCGCCGCGCCACGAATGCAGCAGAGATGTCCCGCTGCGCCGCGGCGGCCTGGGAAAATTGCTCGCGGGCAGGCGACGACTGTTACAAGCACATGCATGCTATCGTCCATAGCCAGATGGATCAGATCTCCGGCTGGGTGAGGTTGCAGGACGACATGAAAGCCTCATTTGAACAGGCTACCGACATCATCCGGCAACTAAGGGAGGGCAATGAGAGGCTCCGGGCCAAGCGCGACCTGCTGAGGGAGAAGATCGTCTGAAGTGGAGACCAGCAAGAGGAGACAAGTGCCTTGTTGAAGAGGACCGGCGTCATCGTCAAGAAACTTATGGACGAGAATGACATGCTCCGCAACGAGCGCCAAAGGCTGGAGGAATCCATGGATGTTCTCAAGAAGCGTCTTGAGGACACGAAAGAGATCATCGCCGCTCGCTGCGGAGACTAGTTCCCGCAGCCTGCAGCAACGCATCAAGAAAGTACAGATCAGCAAGCCAGATCCTTGTCTTCCTTCTTCTTTTTCCCTTGTGTATTTCGAGCGTAGCCGCATGTGCCTTTTTTAATTATCTTTCTAATTATGTAAGACAATTAATCGTCCTTATCTTTCTGTGGAAGGTCAATGTTGTGAGGCTGGAATGAAGAAAACTCTTGCTGTGGCGACCCTGGCGGTGCTGTTCTTCTAGTTGCTGCTGGGCTTCCTTGAGTTTCCTGGTTTCTTTTGATGTAATAATCGGTTTAGGATGTGGATTGTGTCGTCTGTTGTGAAATGTTGGGTTCTAGCGCGGATGTTTGGCCTTTGTTGGCCTCTTGGGATGTTGCGATTTCAATCTGGTAGCTTTTAGTCCTTCGTGTTAGGCTGGAGTTGTGATGAACTTCTTGTGAATTGTGGTGGTTTTCATTAATGAAAATCGGAAGGGGCAAGCCCTTCTTTGATAAAAAAAATTAATCGTCCTTATATATTCATCAGTCTTGCTATAAGTCACAGTAGATGCTATATAGGTCCGTCGGATCTTACATCAAGATCCGTGTTTTCAGATCTTCTTTTTTCTCTCTTAAATCTCAGTCGAGTGAGACATAGCCACACCATTAAACAGAGGCTCAGGCGCCATTAATGGAGACCTTGGGAGAGAGGTGGACGGAAGATGGAGGTCAAAGGGCTCTCCTCCCGATAAGCACGCGCAGGGGTCTGATCGCACGCCTCTCGTACTCAAATAGCTACCCTACATGGTGCCTCCTAGCTAATAAAAAATGGGGACGCGTGGCGGCACGTAAATGGTACTAGTAAGTAGAATGCCCACGGTTTCAATAATACTTGTGTTTCCGATTGTAACGTGATAGCACTTGTTCCAAAATGACTTTGTTGATTGTTAATGTGTGCGCCTTCGCAAATCGGACTGCAAATTTACCACAACATGTTGGTGCCATGTCATGGCACCAAGCCAAGTTTCATTATTTTAATGCGTGTTTTGGATTTACAGGAATTAAAAACTAAGTTTCTCAATGTTTCCAACCCAGCCACGATGCCCAGAATTTTGAATTTCATTCCCATTTATTGCATGGAACCTAGAAATATACATGAGGACACACATGTGATTTTTCAACCAACTTTGGTGCACTGGAACATGTGCTTGTATTTCAAATTTGAATTATGCACACAAAGGTGACACGTTCCCTTGTAGAACCACGAGCCTTCTTGAGAGAAGCTCCGATTTGCAAGAAGCTTATACCAAAAGTTGTTCCTATTCGGCCAATTTTTTACCACGACATGGTACTTCCATGACATGACACCGTGCCAAGTTTCATGATTTTAAAACCAAGTTTCTCAATGTTCTCGACCGAGCCATGATGCCCAGATGTTTGAATTTTATTCTCATTTTTTGCATGGGACCTACTCCCTCCTTCCATCTATATAGGGCCTAATGTGTTTTTCAAGACAACCTTTGACTATTGACAAGATTAATAGCACATGAGATGTATACTATGAAAATTATATTATTGGAAGCTCCTTTGACATACAAATTTGAAGGTATGCTTTGTGTAAGTTGCATGTCATATATTATTGCTCTAACGTTTGGTCAAAGTTAGCCTCGAAAAACACATTAGGACCTATATAGATGGAAGGAGGGAGTAGAAATTCACCCGAGGACACAGATGTGATTTTTCAACCAACTTTGGTGCACGGGAGCATGTGCTTGTAGTTCAAATTTTAATTATGCACATTAAATGACCCAAAACTCAATTAATGTGTAAATAAGGCCAAACGAAGCTGGAATAATTCCAAAATTTAACAGGGCACTCATGTAGTTCTATGTTGCCTTTGTAAATAAACTCAAGGGGGACAACGTATATCGTTTCGCACTCAAAGGTGGCACGTCCCCTCTCAGAACCACAAGCCTTCTTGAGAGAAGCTTCAGTTTGCAAGAAGCTTATACCAAAATCTGTTCCTATTCAGCCAATTTTCTGCCACAACATGACATGACATCCACGCCAAGTTTCATGATTTTCAGACGTGTTTTGGATTTACAAGAATTTTAAAACAAAGTTTCTCAATGTTCTCGGCCGAGCCACGATGCCCACATGTTTTAATTTTATTCTCATTTCTTGCATGGGACCTAGAACTTCACCCAAGGACACAAATGTGATTTTTCAATCAACTTTGGTGCACGAGAGCGTGTGCTTGTAGTTCAAATTTGACTTATGCACATTAAATGACCAGAAACTCAATTAATGTATAAAAACGACAAACGAACCCGGAATAATTCCAAAATTTAACAGGGCACTAATGTAGTTCTATGTTGCCTTTGTTAAGTAACTCAAGGGGGCAGCGTATATCATTTCACACTCAAAGGTGGCACATTCCCTCTTAGAACCTCGAGCTTCCAAATCGGCCCAATTTTTTACCACAACATGTTAGTGCCATGACATGACACCATGCCAAGTTTTGTGATTTCCAGGCGAGTTTTGGATTTACATGAATTTAAAATCAAAGTTTCTCGATGTTCTCGGCCGAGTCATGATGCCCAGATGTTTGAATTTCATGCTCATTTCTTCCATGGGACCTAGAAATTGAACCAAGGACACACATGTGAGTTTTCAACCCACTTTGGTGCACCGGAGCATGTGCATGCAATTCATATTTAGATTATGCACATTAAAAGTCCAGAAACTCAATTAATGTATAAAAAGGCCAAATGAACCCGAAATAATTCCAAAATTTAACAGGGCACTCATATAGTTCTATGTTGCCTCTGTAAATAAAATCAGGGGGGGAGGCAGCGTATATCGTTTCGCACACAAAGGTGACACGTTCCCTCTCTGAACCACGAGGCTTGTTGAGAGAATCTCTGGTTTTGCAAGAGGCTTATACCAAAACTTGTCCCAATTCAGCCAAAAATTATACGTATGAAAACAGGTTTTAGATTATCCCAAACATCTCGCTACCAAGACAATGTACTATGATTTGAATTCAACATAAAATGGATACAAATATTTAAATTGGAGAGCGTATGGTACATGTAGTTCATAGTGAAATATGATTACTGCTATATGTACGTTTTTTGTTATCAAGATAATATTTAAATTATTGTATAACTTGATAACAATCGTATTCAAATAAGGAAAATTGATTCAGATTTAGTCCATATGGTAGACGACAATATATATGTTCACATGGTGGAGTAAAATGTTCATATATGATGGAAGATCAAAATGTATGACTACATCAACTATAAACCGCAAGGTCACCTAACGATATATTCGAATTCAACATAACATGGATTCAAAAATTGAAATTCTAGATCATGGCATCTATAATCATACAAAAAGGGACATTACTCTTTCTTTGGTGGGATTTGTTTTTTGTTGTTGTTGAGGGAAGTGCGAATCGATTTGGTACTGTGCAGGGTAATCTTGTTCTCCCGATTTTTTTACATTTTTCTTGTATTTTTTTCAATGGCATCTATAGCAATATAGTAAAAGGGGACATGACTCTCTTGTGTCTTGTATGAAAATTTTTTACACGTTAAGTTTGTTCTACCGAACAAGGAATCCGCACCTTGTTATCCAGAAATTTCCAAGCTCGAGTATCTTTTGTCTCACCTGCTTTGAAACTCCCGCTTCTTCAACCCGCGTCGTGCCTTGTTATCCTGGAAATTGGACGCGCGCGAGAACTCCCTCCTCATCCGAAATTGCTCCCGCGGCCCAGACACGCTAAATCCCCCTTCTACCCCTCAGCTGGAAATGAGCTCCAAGTCGCGGTGTCAAAATCGGTGGGGGTACGCTGGTAACTTACCCTACATTTCGGACAAGCGCGTCCCTAAGCTTGGCCCCCCTCCCCCTTTGCCCCCCATTCGTACACCGAGGCCGCCAAAACCTGCGAAACCCCACGCTCCATGGGGCTGCCGGTGCTCGATACCGAGCAGACATGGCGTGTCTCCATCGACGGCGCCGTCGCCGGCCACATCATCCACGGCGTCTCTCCCCCATGTCGTTGCTTCCTCGGCGGCGACTTCCACAACAGCACTAGCTGCAGATGCTCCGGCTCTCGCTCGCGCTGCGGCTCTGTTCTTGCTGTCGGTCGCGCTGCTCCACTGCTCCTGCCTTCGTTCATGCTGCTGCTCTGCTCTTGCTCTCACTTGCGCTGCTGCTGCTGCTACACGACCTCTGGCAGCTACAGGAGTTGCTGCTTTAGCACTCGCTCGCGGTGCTACTGGATGACTTGCTCTCTGCTAGTGCGTTCCCTGCTCGAGCGTCTGCTGATTTAGATCACTGCTTCTCTGCTACTAGTGCTCGAACGCCCTAAACATCTATTGCAATGCTCTGTTACTAGTTCAATCAGTTTCGACAGTAAAATTCAGTTTTGACTGTGAAGTTCATTTTCTTCAGTTAAGTTCAGAGTGAACAGTACTTACAGCATCTGTCGGAGCAGCCGTGGCGCGGCTGATGCGTTTTACATCTAGCACTTTTTGGTGATGTATTTTACATCATCTATTGCAGATGATATTAGGGTCCCGCTTCAGATTAACGTTGTCTGTCTTGTCATGCTTCAGCCTCGTCGTCGTACACCTTAGCGGAGCTGCTCCAACAATGGAACCGTCCAGCACAGTGGTGCAGTAACCTCGTCGCCGTTTCTAGAGGCCTCAGATCTTCTTCCCTGCCTCCAACAGGCACACCAGCATCATCACCATCCTCCACGTCCAACCCAATGATGCTAAGGTCCACAAGGCTATGCCAAAGAGGTTGTACACTCGTCGCATCACTTTGTTTCTCCATTCCTCTATTCTTCCAATTCATGTGAGCCAAACACCCAGGTTGACTGAAATCATATGTTTCCAAATGCTCTGTTTTGCACTTGCATTCCAATCCTATTCATGTGTTTTCCTGTCCCTGCGTTTATAGAATCCTCCAATTCCAAGGAGCCCTTACAGATTTACTTCATTTTTATATAGGCATTAAAGAAAACTCTGTGTCTTATGTCCTGCTCCTGCCGTGTCGTCATCCACCCCACCTAAGGTGCACCATTGACAGAAGCGTTCGCTGCAGCAGAGACCCCCCCTGCAAACTTCCTTTCGCTGCCTCTGATCACCTTCCCCGTTGCCGGCAGCCACGCCAACTGCATTACCATCATCGACTGAGCAGATGAACATGAGGACTACATAGTTCCGGAAGAGAGGTCGCAGTCTTTCGTGTTTGCTTACGTTATGCATCGGTTATTATTACCTGCTACTTTATCGTTCAATCTTGAGTTTTGAATTGCCCATGGGTCTCATATCGAGCCAGCAACGAATAGTATATGTCTACTATTTGGTTCATCTGGGGTCATCTTTGTGGTTCATGTTGGGTGGGCAAGAAACAATAGATGATCCATTGTCTATCTTTCTAAACTGAAGCTATAATCTACCTGCTATCATTAGTTTTGGATCCATCCACTCGTTTGCTACCATCAGTCTTGATTTTTGCATGCACCCCTTAGGCCTTACAAAATCTAACTAATTTTTTTATTATGCATGTCAGATATTGTACACAATCGTACTGAACATGTAGAGAAAAAGAGAAGACCGTTGCGTGCGAATATAATGTCATGCAGACGCCGCTCCATGGTGGGCGAAGTGCCCCCCCCCCTCCTGCATTTCCAGATTGTATTCTGATAATCCCCAAGTGCAAGGAATCATCGTAGCACTTTCCAAAGGTGGAAGTGATAAGTACGGAGTGTCGAACCCACAAGGAGCTAAAGGTAAGATCAATATTCTCATAAGCCCTATCTGCCACTGATACGACTCTACGTGCACCGAATGTTTGCTTCCAACTAGCAACGAGAAATAAAACTACGTTGTGGGTATGAAGAGGATAACTTTGCATGAAATCGGAGAGCAAAAACATAAAAGTAGGTGCTGTTATCATAAAATTAGAATATATTACTTAGTATTATAAATAGCGAGTGTGGAATAATGGTGGATCGGTGTGCGGAATTGTCCTAGGCAATTGTTAACAAAACCGGTAATCACTATTGCAGTTTCATATGAGGGAGAGGCATAAGCTAACATATTTTCTCTACTTGGATCATATGCACTTATGATTGGAACTCTAGCAAGCATCCGCAACTACTAAAGATCATTAAGGTAAAACCCAACCATAGCATTAAAGCATCAAGTCCTATTTATTCCCATACGCAACAATCCCTCTTACTCGGGTTTAAGCTTTTGTCACTCTAGCAACCCACTATAAGCGAATCATGAACGTATTGCAACACCCTACAGCGGGAATCCCTCACGCTTGCGCGACACGGAGGGCACCATAGGACAGCACCAAAGTAAAACATACAACTCATACCAATCTAGATCATCAATCAACCCAAAAGACAAAAGATATCTACTCAAAACATCATAGGATGGCAACACATCATTGGATCATAATATGTGGCATAAAGCACCATGTTCAAGTAGGGATTACAGCGGTGTGCGGGAGAGTGGACCGCGTAAAAGAGATGAGGATGGTGATGATGATGGTGATGTTGATGAAGACTATCACCATGGCGATGATTCCCCTCCCGATGGCACTCCGGCGCCACCGGAAGAGAGGAGGAGAGGTTCTCCCCCCTTGGGCTTCCTCCTCCATGGCCTCCACCCTCTGGTCCTTGGCCTTCATGGTGATGATGGCCCCTCCGGGATACACCTCCATGGCCATCGGTGATGATGGCTCCCTCTGGCAGGGTGCTAGAGAGGGCCTAGATTGATTTCTCGTGGCTACAGAGGCTTGCAGTGGCGGAACTTCCGATCTAATCTCCGTTCTGGAAGTTTTAGGGTACGGGAGTATATATGGGTGCAGGAAGTACGTCGGTGGAGCTTCAGGGGCCCCACAAAGCAGGGGGCGCGCCTAGGAGGAGGCGCGCCCCCACCCTCGTGAGCACCTCCCTTCTCTCCTGACGTAGGGTCCAAGTCCATATGGTAGCTTTCCTTCCAAAAATAGCTTCTCCAGTTGATTTCGTTCCGTTTCGACTCTGTTTGATATTCCTTTTCTTCGAAACACTGAAATAGGCAAAAAACAACAATTTTGGGCTGGGCCTCCGGTTAATAGGTTAGTCCCAAAAATAATATAAAAGTGGATAATAAAGCCCAATATTGCCCGAAACAGTAGATAATATAGCATGGAGCAACCAAAAATTATAGATACGTTGGAGACGTATCAGGAACCCCCAAACTTAATTCCTGCTCGTCCTCGAGTGGGTAAATGATAAAAAGATAATTTTTGATGTGGAATGCTAGTAAGTGCTTAAGTTTGATCAATGATAATTCCAATCACTTTTTCTAGTGTCATTACATATAATAACAATAGCTCATCTCATAAAACTTTTCATGATGAAGTAACAAGCAAGTCACAAGTTTAAAGTATGGATCATAAACTTTCTTGAAAACTAACAAACGATATTCTCAGTCATCAAACAATTGCAATTCATCCTATTTTCAGGAAGAGTCTATGTCAGAGCTTTGATTTAGCAAACTTCACATACCCAACTATCATTTAGTCTTTCACAATTGCTAACACTCACGCAATACTTGTGGTTATGGAGTTTTAATCGGACACAGAGAAAGATAGGGGCTTATAGTTTCGCCTCCCAACCTTTTACCTCAAGGGTAATGTCAACAATAATAGCTCATGCTAACTTACATCCAATTATATATATATATATCAGGACCTTTCCAACACCCTATGCTTGCCAAAGGGTAAAATGTAAAAAGGAAAGGTGAAGATCACCATGACTCTTGCATAAGGTAGAAGATAATAATAAAAGATAGGCCCTTCGTAGAGGGAACCAGAGGTTGCCATGCGCTTTCAGGGATGGATGCACAAAATCTTAATGCGAAAGAACGTCAATTTATATTGCCCCTTGTGATATGAACCTTTATTATGCAGTCCGTCGCTTTTATTACTTCCACATCACAAGATCGTATAAAGCTTATTTCCTCCACACCAATCAATCATACATATTTAGAGAGCAATTTTTATTGCTTGCACCGATGACAACTTACTTGAAGGATCTTACTCAATCCATAGGTAGATATGGTGGACTCTCATGGCAAAACTGGTTTAAGGGTTTTGGAAAGCACAAGTAGTATCTCTACTTGGTGCAAAGAATTTGGCTAGCACAAGGGGAAAGGCAAGCTCAACATGTTGGATGATCCATGACAATATACTTTATTTCAGATATAAGAAAACATAACCCATTACGTTGTCTTCCTTGTCCAACATCAACTCTTTAGCATGTCATATTTTAATGAGTTCTCCCAATCATAAAAGATGTCCAGGATAGTATATTTATATGTGAAACCTCTCTTCCTTCAATATTCTTCCATGAATTGTTCAAGTGACCAATTCTACGTTTGCTAACTTCTAATAAGTTTACTACCTATACTTATTATGTGTGAAGTCATTACTCCCCATGTTATAATCATATGAAACATATATAAATTCAGGTTTATGACATTCAATTTATTCAACCATTTACTCATAGGATATACGTGAGGCACATGAGTAAATGACAAACTACTCCAAAACATATGAGTGAAGAACACTGAGTAGTCAAATAATTAACTAGCCATGGGAGGATTCTTTTTCATTCAATATTTCAGATCCAATGATTTTATTCAAACAGCAAGTAAAATCGAAAACACGCTCCAAGCAAAACACATATCATGTGATGAATAAAAATATAGCTCCGAGTAAAGTATACCGATAGTTTTGAAGACGAAAGAGGGGATGCCTTCCGGGGCATCCCCAAGCTTAGGCGCTTGAGTCTTCCTTGAATATTACCTTGGGGTGCCTTGGGCATCCCCAAGCTTAGGGTCTTTCCACTCCTTATTCTCCTCATATCGATATCTCACACAAAACTTGAAAACTTCAATCACACAAAACTTAACCAAACTTCATGAGATAGGTTAGTATGATAAAGAGCAAACCATTGCCTTTGGTACTGTCAAAGACAAGGTTCATAATTGTTCTCACACAATGCCTACCGTACCATCTCATTTCTACAATTTATATTGAGAAATATAAGCCATGGAAACTAGAAAACAAGCAAACTATGCAACGAAAACAGAATCTGTCAGAAATAGAACAGTCTGTAATGATCTGAACAATAACCATACTTCTGCTACTCCAAATATTATGAAATAAATTGGTGGACGTGAGGAATTTTTCTATTAATCTTCTACAAAAAGAATCAACTCACAAGCGCTCTTCCGTAAAAAAATGACATCTATTCTCGTGAGCGCAAAGTTTCTATTTTTTACAACAAGATCACATTAACTTTCACCCAAGTCTTCCCAAAGGTCTTACTTGGCACTTTACTGAAACAAAAGCTATAAAACATGATTACTACAGTAGCTTAATCATGTAAACACACGAAAACAGTAAGGGTAAATATTGGGTTGCCTCCCAACAAGTGCTTTTCTTTAATGCCTTTTAGCTAGGCATGATGATTTCAATGATGCTCACATAAAAGATAGGGATTAAAGCACAAAGAGAGCATCTTGAAGAATATGACTAGCACATTTAAATCTAACACACTTCCTATGCCTAGGAATTTTGTGAGTACATACTTATGGGAACAAGAATCAACTAGCATAGGAAGGCAAAACAAGTATAACTTCAAAACTTTAAGCACATAGGGAGGAAACTTGATATTAATACAACTCCTACAAGCATGTATTCATCCCTCATAATAATTTTCAGAGGCATCATGGATATAAACTTTGTTCTCATACTCAATTGGAACCTGTTCCGAAATAGTGGAATCATTACTAGCTAAAGTTGACACTCTTCCAAATCCACTTTCATAAATATCACACTAAGATTCAACACCCTCCAAAATAGTGGGATCACTAATTCCTAAAGTTGACACTCTTCCAAACCCACTTTAAATTATAGTATTATTCATACTCAAAAATATATAAGTGAAGTTCATGGAGCATTCTACAATTAATATAGACTAACCAATATCCAAGCTCAAAATGTATAAGTGAAGCAGATGAAGCATTCTATAAAACCATACTCAAAAGATTTAAGCGAAGCACAAAGAGCAATTCTATAAGATTATACTTAAAAGATATAAGTGAAGCACATGAAGTATTCTATAAATTGATGAAGGGATATCTCATACTAGCATGGTTCTTAAAGGAAAAAAACACAAAGGACACAAATCATGTGAACAAAGCAAAAAACCGAGGTATACCGATAATCGTTGAAGAAGAAAGATGGGATGCCAACCGGGGCATCCCCAAGCTTAGATCCTTGAGTACCCTTTGAAATATTTACTTGGGGTGCCTTGGGCATCCCCAAGATTGAACTCTTGCCTCTCTTTATTCTTCTCATATTGATAGCTCCTCGACCTTCGGACACTTCATCCACACAAAACTATAACAAAAACTTGTGAGATCCGTTAGTGTAATAAAGCAAATCACTACCTTTAGGTACTGTAATGAAATCATTATTTGTTTATATTGGTGTTAAACCTACTGTATTCCAACTTCTCTATGGTTCACACCCCCCGATACTAGCCATAGATTCATCGAAATAAGCAAACAACACACGCAAAACAGAATCTGTTAAAAACAGAACAGTCTGTAGTAATCTGGAAGTTTGGCAAACTTCTGTAACTCCTAAAATTATGAACTAAATTTGAAAATTTGAAAAATTTGTACATAAGTAACTTGCAAAAAGTTTCAGACCCATTTGACCTTCCAGTAGAAAATTTAAATTCATGCACTACAGCCAAAGTTTCTGTTTTTGTTTTGCACATAGCAAACAAGCAATCTAATCATCCTAAAACCAAAGCTTGGCACATTTATTTTTATAATACAATGAATATATACAAGGGGATAATTATTTACAGAGAAACTTCCATGAAAAATTCTACATTGTTTCCGTGAGCATGAACACAACTGCTCAAGGTCGACCCTCACTTCTTCAATGCAAAACCTTCCAATCACTTCTCTTTTTGAAAAACTTTTTAGGCATGAAAGGCAAGTAATATTTTTGTATTTTCATTTTTTATTTTTTTTTGTATGTTTCACCCACAATTAAACAGAAACAAAAAGGAAACACAAAATCTACTTAGTGAAGAAAGCAAACAAGCACACACGAGAATATCAACCCCACGCTATTGCTCCCGGCAACGGCGCCAGAAAAGAGCTTGATAATCCAGAAGTGCAAGGAATCATCGTAGCACTTTCCAAAGGTGGAAGTGATAAGTATGGAGTGTCGAACCCACAAGGATCTAAAGGTAATATCAATATTCTCTCAAGCCCTATCTGCCACTGATACGACTCTACGTGCGCCGAACGTTTGCTTCCAACTAGCAACGAGAAATAAAACTACGTTGTGGGTATGAAGAGGATAACTTCGCATGAAATCGGAGAGCTAAAACATAAAAGTAGGTGCTGTTATCATAAAGTTAGAATATATTACTTAGTATTATAAATAGCGAGTGTGGAATAATGGTGGATCGGTGTGCGGAATTGTCCTAGGCAATTGTTAACAAAACTGGTAATCACAATTGTAGTTTCATATGAGGGAGAGGCATAAGCTAACATACTTTCTCTACTTGGATCATATGCACTTATGATTGGAACTCTAGCAAGCATCCGCAAATACTAAAGATCATTAAGGTAAAACCCAACCATAACATTAAAGCATCAAGTCCTCTTTATTCCCATATGCAACAATCCCTCTTACTCGGGTTTAAGCTTCTGTCAATCTAGCTAGCAACCCATTATAAGAGAATCATGAACGTATTGCAACACCCTACAACGGGAATCCCTCATGCTTGCGCGACACGGAGGGAACCATAGGACAGCATCAAAGTAAAACATACAACTCATACCAATCTAGATCATCAATCAACCCAAAGACAAAAGATATCTACTCAAAACATCATAGGATGGCAACACATCATTGGATCATAATATGTGGCTTAAAGCACCATGTTCAAGTAGGGATTACAGCGCTGTGCGGGAGAGTGGACCGTGTAAAAGAGATGAGGATGGTGATGATGATGGTGATGTTGATGAAGACGATCACCATGGCGATGATTCCCCTCCCGATGGCACTCCACAGCCATCGGAAGAGAGGAGGAGAGGTTCTCCCGCTTGTGCTTCCTCCTCCATGGCCTCCACCCTCTGGTCCTTGGCCTTCATGGTAATGATGGCCCCTCCGGGATACTCCTCCATGGCCACCGGTGATGATGGCCCCCTCCGGCAGGGTGCCGGAGAGGGCCTAGATTGATTTCTCGTGGCTACAGAGGCTTGCGATGGCGGAACTTCCAATCTAATCTCCATTCTGGAAGTTTTAGGGTACGGGGGTATATATGGGTGCAGGAAGTACGTCGGTGGAGCTTCGGGGGCCCCACGAGGCAGGGGGCGCCCTTGGGGGAGCGCCCCCCCCACCCTCGTGAGCACCTCCCTTCTCTCCTGACGTAGGGTCCAATTCCATCCGGTAGCTTTCCTTCCAAAAATAACTTCTCTAGTTGATTTCGTTCCGTTTCGACTCCGTTTGATATTCCTTTTCTTTGAAACACTGAAATAGGCAAAAAAACAAAATTTCTGGGATGGGCCTCCGGTTAATAGGTTAGTCCCAAAAATAATATAAAAGTGGATAATAAAGCCCAATATTGCCCGAAACAGTAGATAGTATAGCATGGAGCAATCAAAAATTATAGATACGTTGGAGACGTATCATATTCCAGAGGAAGATAACTGTTCAGATGGAGATTCAGAAGGAGCCGACCACGCCTGTTTACCACCTGAGGTGTTTGCTCTAACCTGGCATGTTGATGTTGGTCATATCATGCATATGGCGCCTTGCATTGCTTACATTATACATCTTATATGTCATCAGCTTAGTTTAGATTTGCTTTGTGTGAATGCCACCTGTTTGGTTTCTATATCATACTCCCACCATTCCTAAATATTTATCTTTTTAGAGATTTCAACAAGTGACTACATACGGAACAAAATGAGTGAATCTACACTCTAAAATATGTCTATATACATCTGTATGTGGTAGTCCATTTGAAATCTCTAAAAAGACAAATATTTAGGAATGGAGGGAGTATATGGAAATTATGAAATGCCATCTTCTTTAGCCAGGCATCATATACGTGAATCATGCAATGCCATCCTGTTTAGCCAGTCATCGTATATGTGAATTGTATCGTGCCATATTTTTTTCCACAATGTATTCCATTTGTCAACAATGTTTATACATTCATCTACTCTTCCTGTGCATCAGCCATTTCAGTCGGTCATGGGAAAATCTGGAGTGAAAACAAGGTCTTTTGAGCAGTCAGTGCTACCTGTCAATGCAGATTTCTTGCTGGTTACAGATAGCTCCTCAGAGGAGGATTCAGAGAGAGATGACCAGTCGTATCCCCCCCCCCCCGAGGTGCATGCTCTAACTTGGCTGGGTTATATTGCTCATATCATGCATATGGTGTCTTCCATTGCCATGCCATCTTCTTAGATTAGACATGCTTTGTGTGAATGCCTCCTGTTTGTTTTCTATATTAGATATGTGAATTATGAAATGCCATGTTTTTCAGCCAGTTATCATATATGTGAATTATGCACCGCCATGGAGCCAGGCATCATATATGTGAATTATCTCATGCCATCTTTTTTTCATTACGTATTCCATTTGTCGACAATCTGTGTATATTGAACTACTTTTCATGTGTATCAGCCATTTGAGCCGGTTATGGAAAAATCTTGAGTGAAAACAAGGTCTTCGGAGCAGGCAATGGTACCTGTTGAAGCATATATCTCGATGGTTACAGGGAGCTCCTCAGAGGAGGATTCAGAGACAGATGACCAGTCCTATCTCCCACCTGAGGTGTATGGTCTAAGTTGCAATGTTTATATTTCTCATATGATGCATATGGTGTCTTGCACTGCTTAGTTTAGACATCATATGCACAATATTGAATTCTATCTGCTTAGTTTAGAGACCATACATGCGAGTGCCAGCTGCTTAGTATATGAATCAATTATGTCAATTATAACATGCCATCCTATATACTTAGACAACCTGTATGTGAATTATTTCATCCCAACCTATTTTAGAAAGATATCATATAGTTTTGTCATGTCATCCTGTTTAGGTACTCATCATATGTTGAATTATGCCATTATATCCTGTTAAATTATCCATCATATATCTGAAACTGTGTCATGCTATCCTGTTTAGTTAGGCATCATATATGTGAAATTGTGTCATGCTGTCCTGTTTGGTTAGACAACATATATGTGAATTACCACATCTGTTTATCATACAATGTCTGTACGTTCAATTTCTTTTCTTGTTTATCAGCCATTTGAATTGGAGGGGGTGATGGCAGTATCTAAGGGAGCAAAAACCCGTTCTTCACAAAAGATAGTGCTACCCGTCGATGCAGATAGAACCATGGTTGTACTGGCCCACAAACTAGCCCCACCACACATAATCAAGACTCTTCCAGATTGCACACTTACACCATTGGGCAGAGAACCAGCTACAACCCATCTAACCGCAACCCCAGGGGATAGTAACCCACTTATAGTTGACAAAGCACCATGTCCACCACAAAGTACCCCCACACGAGCAGTTTGTAAAGCTACTGCAGTGCCCAAAGTACGAAGACCACCACAGCTAACCCAAACTCCATGTTTAAAGCAGAAGAGCAACTGTTCTCGGGTCAGATTCCGTAGCTATGGTCCATACTCCTTTGTTGTTGCATCACTGTATTTACTCATACCAACTACTTTCGAATTTGAAGGATCCAATTGAAACTCCAATGGCGTAATAGGTATGTTTTAAACCTATTTCTTTAACTGGATTGTTGTTCTAACTTCTTGCTCTATGTTGATTTCAGTTTAAGTTGTATAAACAGTTATGTTCTCATGTGATGCACATTACAAGTGTTGCCAATGCTGTGTAGTTTCTCACACTTATATTATGTCTATGCTGATGTGTCTTAAAAATATATGAGTTGAACTGTGTCTCTATCTTGATTAGGGAACATAAACTAGAATGATATGGACAATACAGTGACCATAGTACATAGATATATGTTTGTTTCATGTTGTTATCCTGTCCACCTTACTACTGAACCGGTTTACCAAAATGAGTTTCGTATACTACAAGCTAAACATGTGATGTGTCTGCTTGTTTCTCTTGTAGTATGTAAACAGAATATTGGAGAAGAGCACCCCACTATCCAATGGTAGAAAAAGTAATGCAGATAAGGTTCAAGATAGTGAGACAACCCTGTTGGTCTCCAAGAAAGGTGATAAAAACGATCTTGTAGACAGTGAGAAAACCCCACAGTCCTGCGTTGATGTAGTGTTCGAGTTACTGGCCAGTACCGCTGGCACAAGCTCTTCGAACTCGCTGCCTGAATCACTTCGGCTTATTCAGTCTCAGCTACAAGGTGAAAGGCATCAGTCAGCTGTGCTGCGGCAAGAAGCCGAAGGACTGAGGAAGTCCCTGCAGAATTCAGATGCGTACTTTCTTGTGCAACAGCAAGCGCTGGAGGATTTAAGCGCTAAACAAGAGAAAGTTAATAAGCTTGCTAAGCATCTTGCCAACATTATGGGTACCCAGGATATTGTTTCTTGAACTCTTCTGAAGTGGTTTCAGTTCTGCACTTGTTTTGCTGCGGCGTTTATATGCTACTTTGTTCCCTATATTTGCACTGGTGGTGAACTTTGATGCCCAGTGGATGTAATATGTGTAATAGCCGTGATAGCCTAGCATAAGTTTCTTGCTTATTTATTTCCTTGTTGTCTTGTTTATTTGTTTGCTTGTAGTCAGTGCATTTCTTTTTCCGCGGTTTGCTAGTGGCTGCAGTAACCTATTTTTTTAAAACTAGGCCACAATAACCATGGGCTAATATTTACTGTACTGACACTGGGCCTCCTACGGGCCGTAGAAACAGTGGGCCTTCTACGGGCCATAGAAACAGTAGGCCTTCTACGGGCCATAGAAATAATGGGCCTTCTATAGGCCGTAGAAACAATGGGCCTTCTATCGGCCGTATCATCAATGGGCCTTATACAGGCCGTATGATCGATTGGCCAAACATGGGCCAATAACAGGCTGCATTATGGCCGTAAACGGGCTAGAGTTGGAATCGCCTATTCATGGGCCGACCATAACGGGTCATCGTTAATAGGCCATATTTGATGGCGCTATGAAAATGGCCCAACGTATTAACAGACCACAAACGGGCCGACTGTAACCACGGGCTGAATTTGGCCCACAAGCAGAAAATGACAGCAATGGGCCACAAGTAAACGAATGCTGGAAATGAGCCCAAGAATAAATGGGCTCTGAGAAGGCCGAAAGATAACATATGGGTTGGAAACGGCCCAACGGAATAACGGGTCGTTAATGGGTATAAAGTGATACATTGTTCATTACAGGCCAGTTTCACCACAGGCCGTTAATGGGTGTAAAGTGATACACTGTTCATTACGGGCGAGTTTCACCACGGGCCGTTAATAGGCAAAGAGTTACATAGGGCCTCATATGGGCCGAAAGACGTCATGGGCCATACATGGGCCGGAAGTAAAAACGGGCTGGAATCATATTGGATGGCCCAGATGACGCTACTGGGCCTAATTCGGATAGGGCGTAACGGGCCTTGGGTTAGCGGGCTGTAAATGGTCTCTATGCGAACATGCCATTAACAGGCTTTCCATGGGCCGGCCCGCCACCTTTTGACCAAGTCAAACGGGCCGGCCTTTTCATAGGAATGGGCCTCTGTTGGGTCGTGCCACGTGTTGACGTATCATAGGCGCCTTCTGTCCAATGAGTGGATGACATCTGTCCCAACGATGAGCCGACACGTGTTTCCTCCAGCCAATGATGATTTTACATGTGGAAAATCCCCATTGGTCGGGGCTATTAACGGGTTATCGGATCCAAAACCCGACCCGATAGCTTAACGGTGTTCCGTTATGGTGGATGCCACGTGTCGGTCACTCTTGACGAAAGCACTTCTGTGACGCGCGATTTATCGTCATGGAAGTGCACACTTCCATGATGATAATTTTGGTAATGTCATGGAAGACTTCTACGACAGCACAGGTATGACTATCTTGATTTTGTCATAAAATCGTCATGGATGTACATGCATGACAAAAAATGCGACCTACTGTGACAAACACGTATCATCATGGAAGTGTATTTTTTTGTAGTGACGAACTGACCCCGGGTGCCCGGACGAGAAGCCAAGGGGAGGGTCGGCCCCCCTGGACACCCCGAGTACCCGGCCACCACCTGGGTCGCGCCCCTGCCCACCCTGGCTGCCCGGCCGTGAGGCCCCGGGTGCCCAGTCCTTGGCCCAGCCGCCGCCTGGGCTGCACCCCGGGTGCCCGGCATGTGGCTCCGGTGCCCGGCCCCTCCCGTGCCAACCACCAGCCCCACTCGGGTGCCCGGGCATTGGACCCCCGGCTGCCTGGCCTCGACCCCCCAGCCACCAGCGCCTGCCCCGGGTGCCAGGCCTAGGACCCCCGGGTGCCCGGTCCTTCCTCGGTCATGTCCCTGACCGGTCTGGGTGCCCAGGCCACTTTACCCCGGGTGCCCGGACCCTCTATGTGTGCCCGCGTGCAAGTTGGGGTTTTGGCCCTTGTATCCCCCTCGCCCCTCTATTTTGTCCCTAGACTATATATATTCCTTCCCTAGCTCATTTGAGAGGTTAACAAATTATTTAGGACACAAAGAGAGAGAGCTTTGCTCATCTTCCTCCTCTAGGAGATCTAAACCTCCTCTTGGAGAAGCTCCTCTTGGCAATCAAGCCCTCCTCTTGGAGAAGATCCTCTTGGATGCGAGACCTCACCTAGTGGGAAGAACTTTTACCCTAGTGCTATTCTCGTTGAATTGTTCATGTAATCTTGTGGATCTCATGTATTCTACTCTAGTAGATGTGATATTTGGGTTTGTTTGAGTGATTTGTTCCTTGTGTTCTTGAGTGTTCTTCCTCTTTTCCCTCTCCAAGTGTGAAAAGACCCCCTCCAGGGTTTCACCCTACAACAGTGTGGTTGTGGGACGCAGCCGCCCTCGTCATCGCGGAACCCTAGGGAGGGCATGAACGCCTTGCGGGAGCGGTGCAAGGCCATGCCGGCCGTTCCTTTCATCAAGGAGGAACACATGTATTTACATCTAACTCAATATGATCGTTTCTTCTTTGATCTATTTGTGTGTTCAACCGTCTCTTCTCTGATCTATTTGTGCGTTCAACTCGCGCTAGATACAAGTAGCATGAGGAGGGAGATATCCAAGATGGTGATGGAGCGAGTTGGACGGAGGCATAGGGGTCAGGGTGTATGAAGTGGTCGGGGACGTTGGAGACGGTGGAGTCGATAAGGCCATGTACGCATTAAAGACCTGAGCTAGGCAGCGTAGTTCCATAACCGTTGTGTGCTTCCGTTGAATCATGTTGGTAGTCTCATCAAAGGTTCATGAAATCATCAGGTATGGAAATGCTTCACTGTTTCTGTAAATTACACTATCCAAGTACAATATTTTAGTTTATTTTTCCATTATTTTCCGGTTCTCTTGCAGTACTATTCAACAACCTATCTTCTTGCCTAATGGATAAAATAGGATTTTTGTTTACTTAACATAGTTGCCTGATTAACAAAGTCATGGTTTCTATTGGCTATTTTCCTCACTACATAGACAACAATGTATCTTCCTACCTACCAGATATGCTACTCCTTGATTGCATATCTCCCAAATTAAGAAGCTCCACTGTTATTCTATATGATCATCCAGAAATTTTGAGTTCTTATTTGGTCCAAAGACATGCATGGTGATGATGTTCTGAGGGCCGATGTTCATATAGAGGCAAAGAATCTCAGATTTCTGAGTGCGCCATAATCCCATCTTTTTTTTTGAGGAACTGTAATCCCATCAAGAAGAACATGTTTTCAGTTTTCCAATCAAAGAGCGAAATTAACTCTATTGTTTTTGACTTCTTGCAGGATAATTAGTAGATTAATGACTTCTTGCGGGATTAATGATGTTCAAGTTGGGAGTATTGGCTTTGTTTTCTCACCTCTGGGAATTAGAAATGGATGAGTACTGGGTATACATTGGATACATAACATACTGTGGAACTAAAGAAAACCTACATGGTATTCTTGTTGGGTAAGTACTTGAAAATGCCCTATTCTATTGACCTGTTATATACCACAGCTTGTTGTAAAATGTTCTTTCTGTACTAAATCTTCTGTATAGACCATTTACAGGATAGAGGTATTCCTGATGGAATCTTGTACGCCTTTGGTGAGACTCACTAGCTATTCAGTATCCAAGGAAGGATGGGATATCAAGCTGGACGCCCATGTTCTTGAGAAATATTAAATGGACTAACTCAGATGAACACAATATTGTATGATGGTGACATGCCTATCGACTCTTTGGTCTTGGTGATTAGAAGGCATGAAGGACGTGATCGAGCAAGTGAACAAGTAGTTTAAAGATCCAGTAAGACTACTAACCTTGTAGAGACTTACTACTAACTTTGTAGACAGCCAAATATATTCTATGCAATAAAAATATAAGATGTTTATTATTTGACTCAACTGGCAGTTCTGTACCGCCCCTCAAGTTGTGTTTATGATGATACACTATGTTGTTATCCTTTCGTATTATGATATAGTTTTACCACTCAATCAAGATGCAAATTAGTGTCAGAGATTACTTCCAGTACTCCTTGTTTTTGTTTCGCTTCATGTAGAGAGGGATCTTGCATTGTTACTTCTTAAAATAGTAGCACTGACAAAGGTCACCGATTTCTGCTTCCCGCACGATGCACAAACTCCTCCCGGACAAGCACAATGACTAATACATATCACGTCCTACCAGGAAAGTTTCTCCCGTTATCCTTTTTCTTTTTTCCTTGGTAGTGTTAGATAGATTTGTAAAAAGACAGGACCTAACACTTGGCTATATGAATGTATGATGCATGTTCTTGAAGGCCAGAAAGTTTGATGTTGAGAGGACATTGCAGATGTGAGGAGACATTGTGCTTATTTTTCCAAGCCATTATGAGGAACAGGGAACAAATATTGTAGTTCAGAATTTTGATTTTAATATTTGGGCATACACTTCATTGACGTAAAAACTGTATGCCTATTTGTTCTAGAGCTGTTTTAGCAGGTTGTTTTGCCACACTAGCCTGGTCATCGTTAGTTGCCAAGTAAAGTTTTGGCCTCCCGAGCCAAACTCCACTGCTTTGGCCTCTCCATCTATGATGACGCGACATCTAATGCCCGCTTGACCAGAGAACGTGCGATGACGAGAAGGTTAGTACCCATCCCATTCACTCCCAATGTTGATAAAATTTGATTTTTGAGAAGATTGAGGTTGTTTGGCATTGGGGTTAGGGTAGCGGCCAGAGGGGTTTGGGGCTGGCCGGTTGGAGTTTAAAATCTCTGCCATGTTCTGATTATGGCATCTAAGCCATTTACTCTTTGTCATGTTTGACATGTTGACTGTTTGATCTTTGCCATGTCCTGATCATGACATATGACATTTACTATATGTTATGAGGTGTATGTCATATATTTCTATCATGTTTGATCCTTGCAAAGTTTCGAAAACAATCATGCTGAATTACAAGCCACTTTTAGGCTGAAAAAAAGTAAATTCAGTCTAAAAACTTAGTATATATTCAGGCTAGAAACAAAGTACATTCAGGTTAAACTTTGCTTTCCTAAGTGAAGGACACCAACTGACATGTCAAGTGCTTCATACTTTTTCTTTATATATCAGAAACAAGGAGGACATAATTAGCATGTTTTGGTACAACATCTTGTTGCTGCCTTTTAACCATTAGTCATGTCTCTGCGTCTGAGCACTCATTAATGACATGTATGCAACAATACAGATTAGCAACGGACAACTGAATTACCTCTTGTCTCATCTTTATATCAAGCCTTTCTACATAGAAAGTTGCTGGTATTCCAACATTTTGATTTCTAACTTGGTTGTAGCTTAGCCATAAAATTTGTCTAAGCCAATTACCAATGTTCTGAGTGCAGGAGACCACGAGCTTGAGCACCTCCAATGTGCGAGTGGATGGAGAATGGGCGAGAGACGAGGTAGTGCTACCTCTTGAGCATGTGTTGGTTTTCCCTTGAAGAGGAAAGGGTGATGCAGCAAAGTAGTGTAAGTATTTCCCTCAGTTTTTGAGAACCAAGGTATCAATCCAGTAGGAGACTACACGCAAGTCGCGTAGTACCTGCATAAACAATCAAGAACCTTGCAACCAACGTGATAAAGGGGTTGTCAATCCCTTCGCGGCCACTTGCACAAGTGAGATCTGATAAAGATAGTAAGATAAATATTTTTGGTATTTTTTGTATAGATTGGAAAGTAAAGATTGCAAAATAAAAAAAATAGTAAACTAAAATTGTAGATTGGAAACTTATATGATAGAAAATAGACCCGGGGGCCATAGGTTTCACTAGGGGCTTCTCTCATGATAGCATATATTACGGTGGGTGAACAAATTACTACCGAGCAATTGATAGAAAAGCGCATAGTTATGAGAATATCTAGGCATGATCATGAACATAGACATCACATCCGTGTCAAGTAGACCGAAACGATTCTGCATCTACTACTATTACTCCACACATCGACCGCTATCCAGCATGCATCTAGAGTATTAAGTTCATATGAACAGAGTAACGCATTAGGCAATATGACATGATGTAGAGGGATAAACTCAAGAAATATGATATAAACCCCATCTTTTTATCCTAGATGGCAACAATACAATACGTGCCTTGCTACCCCTGCTGTCACTGGGAAAGGGCACCGCAAGATTTAACCCAAAGCTAAGCACTTCTCCCATTGCAAGAAAGATCAATCTAGTAGGCCAAACTAAACCGATAATTCGAAGAGACTTGCAAAGATATCAAATCATGCATATAAGAATTCAGAGAAGAATCAAATATTGTTCATAGATAATCTTGATCATAAACCCATAATTCATCGGATCTCGGCAAACACACCACAAAAAGTATTACATCGAATAGATCTCTAAGAACATCGAGGAGAACTTAGTATTGAGAATCAGAGAGAGAAGAAGTCATCTAGCTAATAACTATGGACCCGAAGGTCTGTGGTTAACTACTCACACATCATCGGAGAGGCTATGGTGTTGATGTAGAAGCCCTCCGTGATCGAATCCCCTCCGGCTGATTGCCGGAAAAGGCCCCAAGATGGGATCTCATGGGTATAGAAGGTTGTGGCGGTGGAAAAGTGGTTTCGTGGCTCTCCTGGATGTTTTCAGGGTATAAGAGTATATATAGGCGAAAGAAGTAGGTCAGTGGAGCTACGAGGGGCCCATAAGGGTGGGGGCGCGCCTACCCCCCTGGGCGCACCCTCCTGCCTCGTGGCCGCCTCGTTGTGTCTCTGACTTCCACTCCAAGTCTCCTGGATTGCCTTTGTTCCAAGAAAGATCCTCGTGAAGGTTTTGTTCTGTTTGGATTTCGTTTGATATTCCTTGTCTGCGAAACACTGAAATAGGCAAAAAACAACAACTGGCACTGGGCCTCCGGTTCATAGGTTAGTCCCAAAAATAATATAAAAGAGCATATTAAAGTCCATTAAACATCCAAAATAGATAATATAATAGCATGTAGGTAAATGATAAAAACAGAATTTTTGATGTGGAATGCTACCTAACATAATTTTCTATGTAATTTTCTTTATTGTTGAAGCGATCCGACCTCAGACGGTCAAATCTCTATGTTCAATGTCATCCCTGGATCGATAATGCTGACACACACAGTACTTGAATGGATTTATAATAGTGTAGCAATCACACACTTATTACATCGAATGTCTCAAAAGAGAGCTTATTACAATAAATATGGCTTAAGGCCATCTAAATAAGATAACAGCGGAAGGCTTGGAAGATAAAGTGAGACCCACAACTCCAATGGCATAGCTGAGTGCATGACAAACGACCTAGTGCACCTTACTCTTCGTCTTAAAAGTCTGCAACATGATATGTTGCAGTCCGAAATGGGTCAGCACATGGAATATTCTGGCAATATAACACAGTAGAGCAATGAACAGATAAATGATATCACTACATGCATATATGGCTGGTGGAGGCTCTATGGTTATATTGTTTTGCAAAAAGCCAATTTTTTCCTACAACAAAGGAATATTTTTATTATTATTTAACTATCATGGTGGTTGAAACATCATTGAGAAGGTTCCTCCAACTCAATCCCAAATAAGGTAACCATTTACAACCGTCAAATTAATTTAGAATGATGAGATCAAATCAATAATTCAAGTACCAGATACTCAAGATGTCCATAACCGGGAACATGGCTAACCATGATTAGTTTGTACACTCTGCAGAGGTTTGCGCACTTTTCCCCATAAGACTCGATCTCCTCCGTTGGATTTCTCGCACTACAAGGTGTTTGAGAAACGGATGACCAAGACACAGTCTTTTACAAGGTGTTTGCGCACTTTACACCTACTTTCCCCTACATCTGCTAGCCTACCACTGAAAGAGGTCACGCAACATACTCAACTATGCCAGAACCCATAATAGCTTGTGGCTACACACGGAACTTTCTAGCATGAATAATCTTATGATCCCTTTGAGCCTGGGTGGCGGACCGTAGGATGATCACACGGGTACTCCGGGATATCCTAGGACAACACTGGATTCTCTAGGTGCCCACAAGCAATCCACCCAGATGTGTATTAATGTTGCCACCTTAAGTTGAACCATTAATTAACAAACTCACATCTGTCATGGATACACTCAAACCCAATCCACGTCTACGAGCATAGCATGGCAATATATGCATAACGTAGAAGTAACTCCCAAGGGTTTGATAATAAAACAGGTAATAGGTTCTACCTCATCATCTACTTCCCAGACCCACATGTTAAGAGATCCTACTCATGCAATGTGTGAGGGTTGAAACTAAATGCATAAAAACTGGGTAATAAAGGGGTATGATCAATGTGTTACTTGCCTTGCTGATGATCTACAAATCCTAGAGACTTGTAGTAGCACGCTTCGCACTCTGGGAATTCTAACACAAACAAACAAAAGCATACATAAGCACTCAAGCAAAGATGCATGGGTAAAACTCAAATAAGAAGATCGAAATGTGAAAACTCAACTGAAGAGATTCGATTTGCAAAAATAATCAAATCAAACGGAGCAACGGAACTCAAACTACGAAAGAAACAAGATCCGTTTACTAATCTGGACTAAAGTCAAATTTTATAGTACCAAAATCTTGTTCAAGTTGGTTAAACAGAAAAAGGGCTTCGAGGCGAAGACCTAGGCGCTTGTTTCACCTGATTTGGATAAACGAGTGAAAAGATAAACTAAAACGAAGATTAGGGCAGAAATCGCGATAAAAAATAATCGTGGAAAACCTCGGAAAAATAAAACGAGACGAACAGGCTAACGAACGAACGTTTGCTATCTGCGGATAATTGACGAACAGCGTTCATTAAAATGAACGTACGGACGAACATCTGCTAAATAATAAACCGACGAAAATCCAAACCGAACGAAATCTAAAAAAACGAATCTAGGGTTTACTAAAGAAAACCGATCGGTTTTTCCCGAGAAACACCGGACGGCGGTGGCTACATCGACGGCGGGGTCGGGGGCAGTGGGGCGGGATCGGTGGCGGCTCTGGCGGCGGTGTCGGTGTCAAAACCGGCGGATCTCGGATAGGGGGTCCCGAACTGTGCGTCTAGGATCAATGGTAACAGGAGACGGGGGACACGATGTTTACCCAGGTTCGGACCCTCTCTATAGAGGTAATACCCTACTTCCTGCTTGATTGATCTTGATGAATATGTGTATTACAAGAGTTGATGTAAAACAAGATCATAATGGCTAAACCCTAGAAGTCTATCCTATGAGTATATGGTAATGAATCTGTCCTATCCAGACTATGCTCTCCGGTTTATATAGACACCAGAGAGATCTAGAGTTACACGAGGTCGGTTACATAAGAGGGAATCTTCATAGTTGGTCGCCTAGCTTGCCTTCCATGCCAAGTAGAGTCCAATCCGGACACGGGTATAATCTTCGGTCTTCATTCTTCATAGCCCATCAGTCCGACCCAATAACAGGCCGGACGCCCGAGGACCTCTTAGTCCAGGACTCCCTCAGTAGCCCCCGAACCAGGCTTCAATGACGAGGTGTTCGGCGCCCGGATTGTCTTCGGCATTGCAAGGCGGGTTCCCTTCTCCAAAATATATTCGGCTGTTGAGTCAATATTGTTCTCCTCGGCTTCTGTGCGCTAATAACTTCATCTTCGACGTGTCAACCGAATGCGGAAAGTCAGGGTACTTTTGCAAATAATACCCCGCCCACACAAGGCAGAACGCCTATTTAATGAAATTGGATCTTAGATCCAGGTGATACCATGCCGAGAAAATCCCCAAAAACTGCCAAGAGAAGCCATTCCAACATGGCTAGCATTCCTAGTTCTTCCTCCCACTTAAGCGCAAAGAGAAACAAGTGGGAGAAGTGTTCTGTGACTAATAGTCAGCTAGCAAAGCTGCAAACGCAGGGATTTCTTCCTCCTGCGGATCTGGTCCCTGTTCGAGCAGGGTCGATCTCCTTCAATGGTGTGACTCAGTCGGAGGACTTCCCCAACCCATCCGGAAGGGAGCGAGTGTGCTTCGTCCCCTATATGCTGAGGGGCGTTGGATTTCCCATCCATCCGTTCCTCCGAGGGCTTTTGGAATATTAAGGCCTCCAACTGCACAACTTCACTCCTGCCTCTATCCTGCACATCGCCGGTTATGTTGCTTTATGCGAGCTATTCCTAGGTGTGGAAGCCCATTTCAAATTGTGGAGAAAGTTGTTCTATCTTGTCCCACGTAACCATGAGGGGTCAATATTTGAAGTGGGCGAAGCCGAAGTGTGGCGCATCGCCGATACCGGATACCCGTCTGGCACACCAAGGAGGGCATCTGAAGAATGGCTTTCTGAGTGGTTCTACCTCAAGGACGTTGCGCTTCCCGAACGAGTTCAAAAGGGTCTCACTGGATTTGCAAGCATTTTGCTAAAGAAACACCATAGTTGGCGCCCCCGGAGACTTGAGGAGGATGACAGTGCAGAGGTTCGTCAGCTCTTGGGCGAGATAAAGACGCTCGCCTAGTCCGGATTAACAATGGTTGAGGTAATGGCGTCCATAACGCGATGGGTTCAGCCCCTTCAATACAGAGGGCTCCCCATGTGGCACTACAACAGGGAGGAATATGCCTCCCGTTGTGGTCGAAAAGGTCCGGACACCCCCGCTGCTCTAGCCAAAATACTGGCCGAGCTGTTCAAAGGGGAAGAAGAGGAATTTCTTCGAATCAATCACAGAGAGAGATATTCTATGTATAATCCTCCTAGTTGGGTAAGTCCCAATCCTTCTGCTTTGCTCGTTTTGCTTCCTGGATTACCTTTGACAAATTTCTAATCCGTTTATAACAACATTGGCGAAGAATCACCGAGGGGTTTTACAGCCCCGCCCCACAGCCCGAGGACCACAACCGGGAGCTGGATCCCGGGTATGAAGAAGATCTAGATATATCTGTGGTACTCACGGAAGGGGTGTTTTACCAGGCGAGCTACGATGGCACGAAAGTGGCCATGATCGTTGATTACCCTAGTCTTCTTCTAGCTTCCCACGTAAGTCGTTGAGAAAAAACCTCTCTCGAAAGAGCTTCCTCGCACTACCTCACCCATCACACTGTCTCGTGCTCCACAGGGGAGGCGTTCGGCGCGTCACACTACTCCAGGGGCGGCTCCAAAGAGAGCGGCTCCGGCGCCTAGCAAGGCCTCTAAAAGGAAGGTCGGTGAAGTCACGACCGGTCCTTCGTCAAAGAGGTAAGGATTTAAAGGTATACTTCAACAGTCACATCCAACTGTAACTTGTATGCTTGTTTGACACCAGGGAAAAGGTTCACCAGACTAAATCTGAGGGTCCGGCCAGCCGTACTCCCCACATCCAGGATTTGGACCCCGTTGGAAAGGCGGGAGCCAACATAGGAACAGTGCCGGACTGTCCTTCGGCCGAGGGTTCGGAGAATATGTCCGTCACCAACTCGGAAGTGGAGAGCACCATTAATCATCGGCACTGCAGGGCTGTTTTACGAGACCCTGAGTTTTCGAAAGAGGCATTCAATGCCTTCAGCTCGGCCGATGCGTATATCCGAACTGCTCGAAACGGGCTTAGTAGAGCCACGAAGCAGTATTTAACAGATGTGCGGGTAAGCTTTCTTTGTCCGAATAAGATAACCATATGCCAGTAGCCCCCGGGACTGAAAGCAGTTGGTACAACGGACTTAAGGACCGTTGTATTGCCAGGTTCTTATAGAGAAGAACGACCTGCTAGCCCAAGAATTGGAACAGTGTCGGGCGCAGTTAAATGCTTCTACCACCGAACTGGGAAATTTGAAGAAGTTGTCTACTGGTAACGTTCCCCTCTAGGAAGGAATAGTGAATGTATACCAACTGTGCTTAATACTGCCACTGATCGCATAATAGGGTCACCTGATCAATTTAAGAAGGAGTTGAAGATCGCCCAAGAGGGAGAAAAAGAGGCGATGAGGCAACACGCCGCAGGCGAGCGTGTGCTGACCCGCGTCAGGGACGAGAAAAACAAGCTGCAGGACTCCAACACTAAGTTGGGTGAAGAATTGAAAGATGTGCGGGCCCAGCTATCCGACTCCGTAAAGTAGAACAAGAAACTGCGGGGCGGCATGTTCAGTATGTTTCCGAATTTGTTTATTTTTAGTGGTTTGGAGAGAAATGAAACTGATATAGACATACTTGCAGGTATATTGATGGGCCGTCCTGAAGAGGAGGTGTCCGGATCATCTAGTGATCTGCTGCTTAAGCTGTCACAGGTGCACGAACAGGCGAGGCTGGCGATGCGGAGTGTTGCCAAGGCTCTATGGCCCTCCACCTCCCCTCCAAGAAGTATGGAGGAGCTTGTAGAGCGGTTCAAAGGAGCGCGGTGGCGTATCCGGTTATGGAAGATATCGGCCTGCCGAGAGGGTGCGCGAGAGGCCTGGGCCATGGTGAAGACACGGTATACCAAGCTGGATCCGAATCACATGGCGCGTGTCAGACTGGTAGGGCCGAATGGGGAAGAAATTCCCGTTACTTTAGTATATGACCAAGTAGAGGTGGCCGCCAAATATTCCCAACAGGACTGTATGTTAGATCGCCTATTGGACGGTATAGAGGAGGAAGTGTTTGAGTCCAAGTGACTATGTACTTTCCTCACCGTGTGGAATTATAGCTGAATTGTATATCATTTGTCATGGCAGACCTTTTCGCTTCAACCTCCGGACTCAAGGGTACAGAGTGTTTCCAGATACCCTCACGGCCGAATAGGATGGGGCATGCCTGGAAAACTAGGCGTAGGGATCATAATTGCTTGAACAGACAAGTTGTATTCTGCTAGTTATGTTATATTACATTTGATTCGTAAGAAACATCTTCCAGAGAGAATAGTTCCGTTAAGGGTTCCTTTCCCTGGGTGTGCATGCATTAGTAGACATGTCCGAATTGTGATGTGAAAATCACGGTATGTATAGCTTCTGGGGGTTCACAATAGAATGAGTGCAAAAGAGACTTTTCATCCACCGACCGAATATTCCCTTAAGAACGCTAGCTTTCGGATTCACCCAGTCTAAGGTACACATCCGGATGACCCAGCAGTAACAATCGCAGAGGTGCTCCCTTTACCACCTAGCCGAACAATCGGGAACGTAGGGGTAAGCACAGGAGCCAAGCAACCCAGCTTGGCCAAAACTTAAGTCATATCGATGCATATAACGGCGAAGAAAAGACATGCGGGAAAACGCGCATGTGTGATGAGCTTGATGCTCGGAAAATAATATTAACAAGCTTCTGTTAGAGAAGCCCCCAGGTATAATGGGCGTACATATGTAAAGATGTGTACGTCAGCAGTGTTCGGTCAAGCCGAATGAGTGCTTTAAAGCGAAAAAAATTGTGTAAAAGGGAGAAAGAGTAATGGAAACTATAGGGGAGAAGGAGACTAACAAAGAGTTCGGCGCTAGGCATAGAACCTTCGGAGTCTGGCCGCGTTCCAGGGGTTCGGCTCGAGGCGATTGTCTGAGGCGTCACGAAGACGGTATGCTCCTCCGGTGAGAACTTCGTCGATTATGAAGGGACCCTCCCATTTGGGCTTGAGCTTGTCCTTTTTCTTCTCCGGTAAGCGTAGAACGAGTTCGCCAACATTGTAGGTCTTGGCCCGTACCTCTCTGCTGTGATATCTTCGAGCCTGCTGTTGATAAAATGCTGAACGGGCTTTGGCGACGTCGCGCTCTTCCTCCAGGGCATCTAGGCTGTCCTGCCGATCCAACTCGGCCTCTTTCTCCTCGTACATACGCACTCGAGGTGAGTCGTGTATAATATCGCAAGGCAACACGGCCTCTGCACCGTACACCATGAAAAAAGGTGTGTATCCAGTAGTACGGTTGGGCGTGGTCCGCAGCCCCCAGAGTACGGAGTCGAGCTCCTCGACCCAATGTTTGTCTGATTCTTTTAAAGAACGCACTAGTCTGGGTTTGATGCCGCTCATAATAAGACCATTGGCTCGCTCCACTTGACCGTTTGTTTGCGGGTGGTAGACAGAGGCGTAATCGAGCTTAATGCCCAGATTAGCACACCAGGTTTTCACCTCATCGGCTGTGAAATTCGAACCGTTATCAGTGATGATGTTGTGCGGTACACCATAACGGTGTACCACATCGGATATAAATGCAATCACCGGTCCGGACTCGGCCGTTTTAACCGGTCTAGCCTCTATCCACTTGGTGAATTTGTCCACCATGACCAACAGATATTTTTTCTTATGGCTTCCCCCTTTAAGGGGTCCGGCCGTGTCCAAGCCCCATACGGCAAAGGGCCATGTAATGGGGATTGTTTGTAGAGCGGTTGGGGGCATATGGCTTTGGTTGGCGAAGAGTTGGCATCCGACACAGCGTTGGACGAGGTCCTGTGCGTCTGCCCGGGCCGTGGGCCAGTAAAATCATGTACGGAAGGCCTTGCTGACAAGTGCCCGGGCTGCGGCGTGATGTCCGCCGAGACCGGCATGAATTTCTGCCAAAAGTTGTCGCCCCTCCTCCTTGGAGATACACCTTTGAAGGACTCCGGTAGTTCTTTTTTGTAGAGCTCTCCTTCGTGAACTTTATAGGCTTTCGAACGCCGGACTATGCGGCGAGCCTCGTTCTGATCTTCTGGGAGCTCCTTCCTATTAAGGTAGGCCAAGAATGGTTCGGTCCACGGGGCAATTACTGCCATGATGAGGTGGGCCGATGGTGTTACTTCGGTGGTTGAGCCTCCGATGATATCGGTGTGTTCGTTATCTGTGTTTGTGTTCGGAACGGGACTGTCGTTCCTATCTCCCCCTCGCCATACCACGGATGGCTTAAAGAGCCTTTCGAGGAAGATGTTAGGTGGGACGGGGTCGCGCTTAGCGCCGATGCGAGCAAGGACGTCTGCCGCCTGGTTACTTTCGCGGGCGATGTGATGAAATTCGAGCCCCTCGAACCGAGCCGACATCTTCAAAACGGCATTGCGGTAAGCTACCATCTTTGGATCTTTGGCATCAAAGTCTCCATTGATTTGGGATATTGCGAGGTTTGAATCCCGCGCAACTCTAGGCGTTGTATGCCCATTGATACGGCCATCCGGAGGCCATGTAACAAGGCCTCGTATTCGGCTATGTTGTTGGAGATCGTGTATAATATTTGGAGTACGTACTAGACGATGTCTCCTGTGGGGGACGTTAATACGACGCCTGCCCTAGCCCTGCCAACATCTTGGAGCCGTCAAACTGCATCACCTAGTTGGAATACACGCCGTACTCTTTAGGGAGTTCGGCTTCTGTCCATTCGGCAACAAAGTCGGCTAGTACCTAGGATTTGATGGCTCTACGTGGTTTGTACGTGATGTCGAATGGCAGGAGCTCGATGGCCCATTTGGCAATCCGGCCCGTTGCATCCCGGTTGTTAATTATATCATTGAGGGGCACTTCGGAGGCCACCGTGATAGAGCAATCCTGAAAGTAGTGTCGCAATTTTTGGGATGCCATGAAGACTGCATGTGCTATTTTTTGATAATGAGGGTACCGGGATTTGCATGGTGTGAGGACGGTGGATACGTAGTATACCGGCTTATAGAGAGGGAATTTGTGTCCGTCTTGTTCTCATTCGACGACGAGTATGGCGCTCACCACCTGGTGTGTTGCTAATATGTATAAGAGCATTGGCTCGCCGGCATTTGGCGCGGCCAGGATTGGGTTGGTCGCCAGAAGGGCTTTTATTTCTTCTAGTCCGGCCGTCGCCGCGCCTGTCCACTCGAACTTGTCGGTGCGCCGTAGAAGGCGACAGAGCGGCAACGCCTTTTCTCCCAACCTAGAGATGAAGCGGCTTAAAGCTGACACGCACGCAGCGAGTTTTTGGACCTGCTTGAGCTCGGTTGGCGTGGCTAGTTGTGACAAAGCTTGGATTTTGGCTGGATTTGCTTCAATTCCTCTATTGGAAACGATGAAGCCCAATAGTTTACCGGCGGGGACACCAAAGATGCACTTTTCCGGGTTAAGCTTGATGTCGTATGTGCGGAGGTGGTTGAATGTGAGACGCAAATCGTCTATTAGTGTTTCGATGTGTCTAGTTTTGATGACAACGTCGTCCTCGTAGGCCGGTTGAATGTGAGACGCAAGTCGTCTATTAGTGTTTTGCCGGTCTGTTTCTCGAGGCAAGTTTGGATCATGCGCTGGTAGGTAGCGTCGGCGTTCTTGAGCCCGAAAGGCATGGTGTTGAAGCAAAACGGTCTGTATGGTGTAATGAATGCTGTTGCGGCTTGATCGGACTCCTTCATTTTGATTTGATGGTATCCGGAATATGTATCAAGGAAGCATAGCGAGTCGTGACCTGCGGTGGCGTCAATGATTTGATCAATGCGGGGAAGAGGGAAGGGATCCTTAGGGCAGCCTTTGTTAAGGTCTTTGAAATTAATGCATAAGCGCCAGGATTTATCCTTCTTTGGTACCATTACCAAGTTTGCCATCCAATCCGGATGTTTAATGTCTTTGATGAATCCGGCCTTGATGAGTTTGGCTAGCCCCTCCCCCATAGCTTGTCGTTTGGGTTCGGAAAAGCGCCGCAGGGCTTGCTTGACCGGCTTATATCCCTTTACTATGTTGAGGCTATGTTCGGCCAACTCGCACGGGATTCCTGGCATATCGGAAGGATGCCAGGCGAATATATCCCAATTTTTGTGCAAGAAGTCTCATAGTGTGGTGTAGACTGCAGGGCTAAGCTGTGCTCCGATAGACGCTGTCTTCTTTGGGTCTGTTGGATGGACTTGAAATTTGACTATTTCTTATGCTGGCCTGAAGGAAGTGGATTTGGGTCGTTTGTCCAGGATCACATCGTCCTTATCCACGGTGGAGCGTAGTGCGCTTAGTTCTTCGGCTGCAAGGGCCTCAGACAATGCCTCGAGGGCCAAGGACGCGATTTTATTCTCGGCACAGAGGGCTATGTACAGATCGCTGACGAGGGTGATTATTCCATTAGGTCCATGCATTTTTAGCTTCATATACCCATAACGAGGTATGGCTTGAAAGCGTGTGCAGGCCTCTCGCCCTAACAGGGCATGGTACCTACTATGGAAAGGGGCCACCTGGAAAGTTATTTCTTCGGACTGGTAATTCTCTGGCGTGCCGAACACCACATCAAGTGTAATTTTTCCTGCACACCGAGCTTCCTGGCAGGGAATGATACCTCGAAAGGTCGTGCTACTTTTCTTGATGCGGCTCCTGTCTATTTCCATCTTGTGGAGCATGTCCTCGTAGATGAGGTTTAGTCCGCTGCCGCCATCCATGAGGACTTTTGTAAGTTGAAAGCCATCCATGATGGGACTGAGGACAAGGGCAGCTAGTGCTCGGACTGTTCTGTATTTAGGTTCGTCATTGGCGTTGAAGGTTATGGCTGTGTCATTCCAGGGGTCAATTGCAGCGACCTGGCAAACATCGGCGAGATCGCGCAGGGCCCTTTTACGATTGTTGTTTGAAGCGAATGTCTCAAAGACGGCCAATACTCTATTGTCGCCGTTTGCTAGAGGGTGTTGTTCTGGGGTGTCCTTGCTAAGGATGTCTTTGCCGCTCTTGGCTACCTGCCGGAGTATCCAACATGCTCTAAGGCTATGGGTCGCCATGGTATCCGGCGTTGTGTGTGTTTTGCACGGGCCATTGAGCCATCCCTCCAGAATGGTTACGTGCACCGCAATAGGTTTATGTTTTTTGACTGTTCCTCTGGGCGTGCCACGGGGGTGCACCCTTTTCGCCTGTAAGGGGAGCCGAGATGGCTCCCAGCGAGCTGCTTGAGTTTTCCAGGCGCTTTCCATCGCGATGTACTTTTGTACAATGGTTGCTAGGTTACCGAACTTTAGTATGCGGCGGCGATTGATGGCGTTAAGGATACCTTCGTCCGTGCAGTTGTTGCAGAATGTTGCTACCGTGTCTTCGTCGCGGCAGCCTTTTACCATGTTTGTAATGCCCTCGATGCGGCTATAGCTCCCACGTGTCGAGGCACGACTTAGAGACATAACCGCATTGAAAGCAATGTCGCAAGTTAGGCAATCATTACAACATCCCATGTAATATATGATAAAAGGGGGAGATACATAGTTGGCTTACACTCGCCACGTCACATCAGAGTACATAAATAACATCCATCATACAAACACTCATGGCCCGATTACGGCGACAAAAATAGAAGAAAACCCAACATGCGACAAGGCCCTGAATCGAACCCCAACTAGGCACCACTACTGATCATCGGGAAAGGAAACATAATAACGCTGAGAGTCCTCGTCGAACTCCCACTTGAGCTCGTAATCGTCACCTGGAGCGTAATCACCTGGACCTGCATCTGGAATTATAGTATCCGTGAGCCACGGGGACTCAGCAATCTCGCACCCTCGCGATCAAAACTATTTAAGCTTATAGGAATGGATGAGGCAAAAATATGTGGAGCTGCAGCAAGCGACTAGCATATATGATGGCTATATTATCCGCAAAAGAGAGCGAGAAGAGGAGGCAAAGCACGAGCGAGAATCTAGAGGAACAACCTGCGCAAGCATAACTCCAACACCGTGTCCACTTCCCGGACTCCGCCGAGAAGAGGCCATCACGGTAACACACTCGGTCCCCGGCCTCTCCTACCTCTTCCCCGAGCTCCGGTCGTCCCTCTCCTCTCCGGCGATTCGAGCTACAGTGTTTCCGGCGAACATCGAAGAACGCGCCAGATCTGGATCTGGGTCATCTCGGTTGACTTTTATCTCCTAACCCTAGTTTTTTATGCCTACTTTGACCTGCCGTAACTTTGCATCCGTAGCTCCGATTTGGGCATATAATATATCAAAATGTTCGCCTCGACGAGTACATCATTTCATTCAATTGCATCATTTTCATTTGAGATCATCTCGATGCCCAAAATGCTGTTAGAAGGAGGCTTCGTGAGTTAATTGTCAGATCTGCTAGTTCATCTTAGACTTTTGTCATTTTTGCCATGATTACTGTGTGCATGTTATGCCTATGAGTCCTTCATATGTTTTGTTAAGCATTTTGTCTTCTTTCCAGAGGTGCAACCCATGCATTTTTAGGATGTGTGTGGTGACTTGTGCAAGCTTGCAAAGTGAGGCACCCGGTAAATCTGTTTTCAGGGACTTAGTTGTTTTCACTAAGTTTGGGATATGTTAGTTCATGATGCCATATGTTCAGCTTATTTCCTAGTGATCCATGCCTCTTTTGAGGATGATCAGTAAAGGAGTTTTGTTAACCATGTTATGCTCTATCCATCCATGTCTTTGTTTGCAATTATGGAGCAACCTAGCTTGAGCCAATCGAGCTCTACTTTTGCTTCGTGGTGAATCTGGGCAGATCGTCAACTCGTTTGCGATTTTGCCGATGCTATTGTAGTTGATCCGTGCATGCCATGCCATTGATCTTGCCATGTCTAGCTAGAATTTTGTGCCTTCTTAATGGATGTATGCTTTCCTTGCCATAACTTGCACCGTGGTGAGTGCATCGAGCTCGTTTACATGCCTTCGTGAGTTATATTTCAGCGTGTCTCAGTTTTCACCAAGTCTGACAACTGATTGTGTTTTATGCTATGTTCGTGTGCCCGTTAATATATTTTGTGAACCCTTTTGGCCCAGGTCACTTTGGGTCTTTTGTTAAGCTTGTTGAGTAGCTCCATGCCATGTTCTTACTTGTCATGTTCAGGTCATGTATCATGTTGTTTTGCTGCTCCGAAGAGGGCTTCGTGATCTGAAATTTCAGACTAGTGTTAATTTCACCAAGTCTGGAATCTGTTTTGCATTTGCGTTTTTGCCATGCTTGTTTGAACCTCATAATGGATGAATTGGTCGTGGCTTAGTGCTAGTCTTTTGTTAAGCATCTTGTGTGCATCCCTGCCATGTATTTTGTTGTCATGTTTGGTGGCTGTAGCATGTTCATTTCGTTGCATCTAGATGCCTACTTGCTGTAAATCGCAGACCGGTGTCATATCTTAAAACGCTTGCCATTTCCAAACCGTAGCTCCGATTCCGATGATCTTTATATCGTTTTCAAGCGATTTCATCCCCTCTATACAGTGGCACCCTTGGAATTCCAAGTAGAGGCCAGGTTCATGCATTTCCTGTCATATCTTGCATTTTGCATCCCGCATCGCATTCCGCATAGCATATCATCATTTCATCATATTGCTTGGTCTTGCACGTGGTTGATTGTATCCTTGTTGCTTGTTTGTCTTGTTTGGGTAGAGCCGGGAGACGAGTTCGCTACCGAGGATCCCGTTGAGTTTGCTTGGAGGATCCAGTCAACTCTGACAACTGTGCAGGCAAGATGATCATACCCTCGAAATCACTACTATCTTTGCTATGCTAGTTTGCTCGCTCTTGCTATGCCAATACTACGATGCCTACCTTTTGCTTGTCAGCCTCCCAATTGCCATGTCAAACCTCTAACCCACCTTGTCCTAGCAAACCGTTGATTGGCTATGTTACCGCTTTGCTCAGCCCCTCTTATAGCGTTGCTAGTTGCAGGTGAAGATTGGAGGCCGTTCCTTGTTGGAACATCATTTATTTACTTGTTGGGATATCATTATATTGCTATGTTATCTTAATGCATCTATATACTTGGTAAAGGGTGGAAGGATCGGCCTCTCGCCTAGTGTTTTGTTCCACTCTTGCCGCCCTAGTTTCCGTCATATCGGTGTTATGTTCCCGGATTTTGCGTTCCTTACGCGGTTAGGTTATAATGGGAACCCCTTGATAGTTCGCCTTGATTAAAGCTTTTCCAGCAATGCCCAACCTTGGTCTTACCATTTGTCACCTAGCCTTTTCTTTCCCTTGGGTTCTGCAGACTCAAGGGTCATCTTATTTTAACCCCCCCCCCCCAGGCCAGTGCTCCTCTGAGTGTTGGTCCCACTGAGCGATGTCCGAGGCTACCAGGGGAAACTCTGGGCTGGCTTACCCGACGCCTGGCTCATCTGAGTGTGCCCTGAGAAAGAGATATGTGCAGCTCCTATCGGGATTTGTTGGCACATTCGGGCGGTGTTGCTGGTCTTGTTTTAACCTGTCGAATTGTCTTGTTGTACCGGGTTGCCGAGTCTGATCGATGTGTCTCGGGTGGAGGTCTATTCCTTCGTTGACCATGAGAGCTTGTCATGGGCTAAGTTGGGACTCCCCTGCAGGGATTGAACTTTCGAAAGCCGTGCCCGCGGTTATGGGCAGATGGGAATTTGTTAATGTCCGGTTGTAGATAACTTGAACCTTAATTAATTAAAATGAATCAACTGTGTGTGTTACCGTGATGGCCTCTTCTCGGCGGAGTCCGGGAAGTGGACACGGTGTTGGAGTTATGCTTGCGCAGGTGTTCCTTTAGCTTCTCGCTCGTGCTTTGCCTCCTCTTCTCGCTCTCTTTTGCGGATAAGATAGCCACCATATATGCTAGTCGCTTGCTGCAGGTCCACATATTTTTGCCTCATCCATTCCTATAAGCTTAAATAGTTTTGATCGCGAGGGTGCGAGATTGCTGAGTCCCCGTGGCTCACGGATACTATAATTCCAGATGCAGGTCCAGGTGATTACGCTCCAGGTGACGATTACGAGCTCAAGTGGGAGTTCGACGAGGACTCTCAGCGTTATTATGTTTCCTTTCCCGATGATCAGTAGTGGTGCCTAGTTGGGGTTTGATTCAGGGCCTTGTCGCATGTTGGGTTTTCTTCTATTTTTGGCGCCGTAGTCGGGCCATGAGTGTTTGTATGATGGATGTTATTTATGTACTCTGATGTGACATGGCGAGTGTAAGCCAACTATGTTATCTCCCCCTTTTATTACATATTACATGAGATGTTGTAATGATTGCCTGACTTGCGACATTGCTTTCAATGCGGTTATGTCTCTAAGTCGTGCCTCGACACGTGGGAGCTATAGCCGCATCGAGGGCGTTACAAGTTGGTATCAGAGAAGAAATTCAGCTCGCTCTTGTTCTCTTCGAGCCCTTGAGATACGATGAGTTCTACAACATGGCACTGAAGCAAGAGGCTGCTCAGTTGAGGTGTGATGCTTCCAGGAAGCGAGTCAGAGATGTTACTCCTTCTTCCTCTACTCAAGTGGCCAAGCAGCAGAAGTTTTGGCTTCCTCCTCCTCCATTCCGTCAGCCGTATCAGCAGAAGAGCAAAGGTGGCAGTGGTTCTTCCCACCCACCCAACCCAGGCTTTCAGAACAAGACTTCGTCTCAAGCTCCAAGATCAAGTGCTCCGTATCACCGTCCGCTTTCAGAGGTCACGTGCAACAAGTGCCAACAGAAGGGTCACTATGCCAACAAGTGTTTCAACCAGAGGCGTCTTCCTCCTCCTCCTCCTGTGAGATCGGCAAGTACAGCTGTGGTCAAGCATAACCCCAAGTTCGCCAAGGTCAATATGGTGAATGCAGCTCAGGCAGAGGACTCGCCAGATGTGATCATGGGTAACCTTCCTGTTAATGATATTCCTGCAAAAGTTCTTTTTGACACGGGTGCATCGCATTGCTTCATTTCCAAACCTTTTGCATCAAAGTATGAGTGTGATTATCAGTATCTGCAAAGTTCCTTGCAAATTGTGTCACCGGGCAAGCAGATGACAGCTAACACCTGCGTCCCTGAGGTTACTATTACATTGGGTGACTACAAGTTCCTTTCTTCCCCAATTGTTCTCGGTAACTCAGATATTGATCTTATTCTCGGAATGGATTGGCTTTCTAAGCACAAGGCACATCTTGATTGTGCAGCCAGGCAGATTCAATTGACTCATTCGTCTGAGGATGTAATTGTCTTTGCCGCTCGGGATAATACTATTCGTCTGTTTTCTCTCAATGAGAAGGGTGAATTGGATGCCATTTCTCAAATTCCATTCATTTGCGAATATCAAGACATCTTTCCAGAAGAGCTCCCAGGAATGCCTCCGCACCGGCCAGTTGAATTTGTTATTGAACTTGAGCCTGGCACGGAACCTGTGTGCAAACGTCCTTACAAGCTCGGACCTGAAGAGTTGAAGGAGCTGAAGAAGCAACTCGATGAGCAAGAAGGAATGGGTCTCATTCGGCCTAGTACTTCTCCGTGGGGTTGTGGTGTTCTTTTTGTGAAGAAGAAGGATGGAACGGACCGACTTTGTGTTCATTACCGTCCAGTGAACAAGAAGACCATCAAGAACAAATACCCACTTCCCAACATCAATGAGCTGTTCGAACAACTCAAAGGCGCCCAAGTATTCTCCAAGCTTGATCTTCGTATGGGTTATCACCAGATTCGCATTCGTGAAGAAGATATTCCTAAGACAGCATTCAGAACAAGCTTTGGGTCATATGAATACACTGTCATGTCTTTTGGCCTCGCCAACGCTCCTCCGACGTTCTCTCGCATGATGAACTTCATCTTCAACGCCTACACCAATGACTTCGTTTTGGTCTATCTCGACGACATTCTGGTTTTCTCCAAGAACAAGGAAGATCATGCCAAGCACTTGCGTTAGGTTCTCGATAAACTCAGGGAACATCAGTTCTACGCCAAGTTCTCCAAGTGTGAATTTTGGCTCGACGAGGTTCTTTATCTTGGTCATATCATCTCTGCCAAGGGCATTTCTGTGAATCCCGAGAAGGTGTCCGCAATTGTGAATTGGGAACCTCCTCAGAATGTGAAACAACTCCGCAGTTTTCTCGGTCTCGCAAGCTATTGTCGAAGATTCGTTGAAAACTTTTCTAAGATCGCGAAGCCTCTCTCTAATCTTCTTCAGAAGCACGTCAAGTACGTTTGGTCTCCGGAGTGTGATATTGCTTTCAACACTTTGAAAGAGAAGTTGATCACTGCTCCAATTCTGACTCCGCCCGATGAATCCAAGCCGTACGAGGTCTTTTGTGATGCCTCTCTCAAAGGTCTTGGCGCAGTTTTGATGCAAGAGAAGAAAGTTGGTGCTTATACATCTCGCCAGTTGAAGCCTAATGAGAAGAACTACCCCACTCATGATCTTGAGTTGGCGGCAGTTGTGCATGCTCTTTTGACTTGGAGACATCTTCTATTGGGAAGAAAAGTGGACATTTTCACTGATCACAAGAGTCTCAAGTACATCTTCACTCAGCCTAATCTCAACCTAAAGCAAACTCGATGGGTCGAAATGATTCAAGAGTATAATCCGAGTATTGAGTATACTCCAGGCAAGGCCAATGTGATTGCTGACGCTTTGAGCAGAAAGGCCTACTGCAACAGTCTGATTCTCAAGCCTTATCAACCCGAGCTTTGTTAAGCTTTCCGCAAGCTTAATCTGCAAGTTGTTCCTCAAGGTTTCCTCGCCAACCTTCAAGTCTCTCCTACCTTAGAAGACCAGATTCGCCAAGCCCGGCTTCTTGATGCTATGGTGAAAAATGTGAAGATTGGGATTGCCAAGAGTCAGTCCAAGTACAAGTGCTACCGCCTTGACGACAAGGACACTCTCTTCTTTGAGGATCGTATTGTTGTGCCCAAAGGTGAACTTCGTAAAGTGATCATGAACGAGGCTCACAATTCTCTCCTCTCCATCCACCCTGGGAGCACGAAGATGTATCAGGACCTCAAGCAAGCTTATTGGTGGACTCGAATGAAGCGCGAGATCGCTCAATTCGTGAATGAATGTGATGTCTGCAGAAGAGTGAAGGCAGAACACCAAAGGCCAGCTGGTCTCCTCCAACCTCTTGTCATTCCAGAATGGAAGTTTGACCACATTGAAATGGACTTCGTGACTGGGTTTCCAAAGTCCAAGCGTGGCAATGATGCTATATTCGTTGTCATCGACAAACTCACCAAAGTGGCTCACTTTCTGCCTATCAAAGAGTCGATCACTGCAGCTCAATTGGCGGAACTCTATACCTCTCGCATTGTCTCTCTGCACGGTATTCCTCAAGTGATCTCTTCAGACCGTGGCAGCATCTTTACCTCGAAGTTTTGGGATTCTTTTCAGAAGGCCATGGGCACCAACATCCGCTTCAGCACTGCTTTCCATCCTCAAACAAGCGGTCAAGTTGAGCGTGTCAACCAGATTCTTGATGATATGCTCAGGGCTTGTGTGATCTCCTTCGGTATGAAGTGGGAGGATTGTCTTCCTTATGCTGAATTCTCCTATAACAACAGTTTTCAAGCAAGTTCGGGCAAGGCCCCTTTTGAAATTCTGTATGGCAGGAAGTGTCGTACCCCTCTCAACTGGTCTAAAACCGGTGAACGTCAGCTGCTGGGTAATGACTTAATCACAGAAGCAGAAGAAATGTGCAAAGTCATTCGTGATAACCTCAAAGCAGCCCAATCCCGACAGAAGAGCTACTATGATAGTAAGCACCGTGATTTGGCTTTCGAGATCGGAGATCATGTCTACCTACGCGTCTCTCCTATGAAAGGTACTCGTCGCTTCGGTATCAAAGGGAAGCTTGCCCCTAGATACGTGGGACCTTTCAAGATTGTCAGCAAGAGAGGTGACCTCGCCTATCAACTCGAGCTTCCTTCAAACTTTGCAAATGTTCATGATGTGTTTCACGTCTCTCAGCTTCGAAAGTGCTTCAAGACTCCTGACCGCACCGTCAACTTCGAGGACATTGAGCTCCAAGAAGATCTCTCTTATCGTGAGCACCCAGTTGCTATTCTTGAAGAGACTGAACGCAAGACTCGCAACAAGTCAATCAAATTCCTCAAAGTCAAGTGGTCACACCATTCCGACCATGAAGCTACATGGGAACGCGAGGATCACCTCCGTTCTGAGTACCCGGAGTTCTTTCAGTCCTAGATCTCGGGACGAGATCTTTTCGTAGTGGTGGAGTGTTGTAACACCCCGGATGTAACTTTCCCAATTTGTACTCCAACTCTTGCCGTTTCCGGCGTTAAGTTATATTTATTTCTCGGGTTTGGGTCTTTGTCTCTGTGTGTTGTTTTCGTTTTCATGCATCTCATATCATGTCATCATGTGCATTGCATTCGCATACGTGTTCGTCTCATGCATTCAAGCATTTTCCCCGTTGTCCGTTTTGCATTCCGGCGCTTCGTTCTCCTCCGGTGGCCATTTCTAGCTTTCTTTCATGTGTGGGGATTAAACATTTCCAGATTGGACCGAGACTTGCCAAGCGGCCTTGGTTTACTACCGGTAGACCGCCTGTCAAGTTTCGTATCATTTGGACTTCGTTTGATACTCCAACGGTTAACGGAGGGACCGAAAAGGTCTCATGTGTGTTGCAGCCCAACACCCCTCCAATTTGGCCCAAAACCCACCAAACTCAGCTCCATGTCCTAGAGCGTTCGATCACGATCGCGTGGCCGAAAACCGCACCTCATTTGGACTCTCCTAGCTCCCTCTATGCCTCTATATACACCCCTCCAAATTCGGATCTTCTTCCCCGTCCAAACCCTAGTCTAAAAAAACAGATCCCCGCACCGACGGACGTGTCCGCCCCGGCCGGACAACGTCCGCCGCCTCCGCCCGCACCAACCGCCAGCCGCCACGTGTCCCTCGCGGGACCGCTTCGCCGCCGGGCCTGAAGCCCACGCCCGGCCCCCGCCTCCACCTCGCCCGGGCCGCGCCCTCCCGCGCCCGACGCCGCCCAGCTTCCGCCGTGCCGCCCTCGTCGATCCCCGGCGCGCCACCGTGCCCGCACGCCGCCGGCCGGCGCACCACGCCGCCCCGCCGCGCCGGATTAGCGCCCGGCCGCCGCCTCTGGCCACGCAACGTCGCCCATCGCCGCCGGCGCGCCGCCGTGGCCCCGTCCCCGGCCTCTCCTACCTCTTCCCCGAGCTCCGGCCGTCCCTCTCCTCTCCGGCGATTCGTGCTACAGTGTCTCCGGCGAACATCGAAGAACGCACCAGATCTGGATCTGGGTCATCTCGGTTGACTTTTATCTCCTAACCCTAATTTTTTCGAGCATACTTTGACCTGCCGTAATTTTGCATCCGTAGCTCTGATTTGGGCATATAATATATCGAAATGTTCGCCTCGACGAGTACATCATTTCATTCCATTGCATCTTTTGCATTTGAGCTCATCTTGATGCCCGCAATGCTGTTATAAGGAGGCTTCGTGAGTTAATTGTCAGATCTGCTAGTTCATCTTAGACTTTTGTCATTTTTGCCATGATTATTGTGTGCATGCTATGCCTGTGAGTCCTTCATATGTTTTGTTAAGCATTTTGTCTTATTTCCAGAGGTGCAACCCATGCATTTTTAGGATGTGTGTGGTGACTTGTGCAAGCTTGCAAAGTGAGGCACCCGGTAAATCTGTTTTCAGGGACTTAGTTGTTTTCACTGTCTGGGATTTTTAGTTCATGATGCCATATGTTCAGCTTGTTTCCTAGTGATCCGTGCCTCTTTTGAGGATGATCAGTAAAGGAGTTTTGTTAATCATGTTATGCTCTATCCATCCATGTCTTTGTTTGCAATTATGGAGCACCCTAGCTTGAGTCAATCGAGCTCTACTTTTGCTTCATGGTGAATCTGGGCAGATCGTCAACTCGTTTGCGATTTTGCCGATGTTATTGTAGTTGATCCGTGCATGCTATGCCATTGTTCTTGCCATGTCTAGCTAGCATTTTGTGCCTTCTTAATGGATGTATGCTTGCCTTGCCATGACTTGCACCGTGGTGAGTGCATCGAGCTCGTTTACATGCCTTTGTGAGTTATATTTCAGCATGTCTCAGTTTTCACTAAGTCTGAAAACTGATTGTGTTTTAGCTATGTTCGTGTGCTCGTTTATATATTTTGTGATCCCTTTTGGCCTCAGGTCACTTTGGGACTTTTGTTAAGCTTGTTGAGTAGCTCCATGCCATGTTCTTACTTGTCTTAATAAGGTCATGTATCATGTTGTTTTGCTGCTCCGAAGAGGGCTTCGTGCTCTGAAATTTCAGACAAGTGTTAAATTCAGTTAGTCTGGAATCTGTTTTGCATTTGCATTTTTGCCATGCTTGTTTGAACCTCTTAATGGATGAATTGGCCGTGGCTCAGTGCTAGTCTTTTGTTAAGCATCTTGTGTGCATCCCTGCCATGTATTTTGTAGTCATATTTGGTGGCTGTAGCATGTCCATTTCGTTGCATTTAGATGCCTACTTGCTGTAAATCGCAGACCGGTGTCATATCTTAAAACGCTTGCCATTTCCAAACCGTAACTCCGATTCCAATGATCTTTATATCGTTTTCAAGCGATTTCATCCCCTCTATCCAGCGGCACCCTTGGTTTTCCAAGTTGAGGCCTGGTTCATGCATTTCCTGTCATATCTTGCATTTTGCATCCTGCATCGCATCCCGCATAGCATATCATCATTTCATCTTATTGCTTGGTCTTGCACGTGGTTGATTGTATCCTTGTTGCTTCTTTGTCTTGTTGGGTAGAGCCGGGAGACGAGTTCGCTACCGAGGAGCCCGTTGAGTTTGCTTGTGAGGATCCAGTCAATTCTGACAACTGTGCAGGCAAGATGATCATACCCTCGAAATCACTACTATCTTTCCTATGCTAGTTTGCTCGCTCTTGCTATGCCAATGCTACGATGCCTACCTTTTGCTTGTCAGCCTCCCAATTGCCATGTCAAACCTCTAACCCACCTTGTCCTAGCAAACTGTTGATTGGCTATGTTACCGCTTTGCTCAGCCCCTCTTATAGCGTTGCTAGTTGCAGGTGAAGATTGGAGGCCGTTCCTTGTTGGAACATCATTTATTTACTTGTTGGGATATCATTATATTGCTATGTTATCTTAGTGCATCTATATACTTGGTAAAGGATGGAAGGCTCGGCCTCTCGCCTAGTGTTTTGTTCCACTCTTGCCGCCCTAGTTTCCGTCATATCGGTGTTATGTTCCCGGATTTTGCGTTCCTTAAGCGGTTGGGTTATAATGGGACCCCTTGATAGTTCGCCTTGATTAAAGATTTTCCAGCAATGCCCAACATTGGTCTTACCATTTGTCACCTAGCCTTTTCTTTTCCTTGGGTTCTGCAGACTCAAGGGTCATCTTATTTTTACCCCCCCCCCCCCCGGGCCAGTGCTCCTCTGAGTGTTGGTCCAAACTAGAGTCCTGTGCAGCGCCCCCTCGGGGAAACTCGAGGTGTGGTTTTAGTTGTATGGAGCGCTCATCTGAGTGTTCCCTGAGAAAGAGATATGTGCAGCTCCTATCGGGATTTGTCGGCACATTCGGGCGGTGTTGCTGGTCTTGTTCTAACCTGTCGAATTGTCTTGAGTTACCGAGATACCGAGTCTGATCGGAACGTCTTGGGAGGAGGTCTATTCCTTTGTTGACCGTGACAGCTTGTCATGGCTAAGTTGGGACTCCCCTACAGGGTTTGAACTTTCGAAAGCCATGCCCGCGGTTATGGGAAGATGGGAATTTGTTAATGTCCGGTTGTAGATAACTTAAACCTTAATTAATTAAAAAGAATCAACCGAGTGTGTTACCGTGATGGCCTCTTCTCGGCGGAGTCCGGGAAGTGGACACGGTGTTAGAGTTATGCTTGCGCAGGTTGTTCCTCTAGATTCTCGCTCATGCTTTACCTCCTCTTCTCGCTCTCTTTTGCGGATAAGATAGCCACCATATATGCTAGTCGCTTGCTGCAGCTCCACATATTTTTGCCTCATCCATTCCTATAAGCTTAAATAGTTTTGATCGCGAGGGTGCGAGATTGCTGAGTCCCCGTGGCTCACGGATACTATAATTCCAGATGCAGGTCCAGGTGATTACGCTCCAGGTGACAATTATGAGCTCAAGTGGGAGTTCGACGAGGACTCTCAGCGTTATTATGTTTCCTTTCCCGATGATCAGTAGTGGTGCCTAGTTGGGGTTCGATTCAGGGCCTTGTCGCATGTTGGGTTTTCTTCTATTTTTGGCGCCGTAGTCGGGCCATGAGTGTTTGTATGATGGATGTTATTTATGTACTCTGATGTGACGTGGCGAGTGTAAGACAACTATGTATCTCCCCCTTTTATCATATATTACATGGGATGTTGTAATGATTGCCTAACTTGCGACATTGCTTTCAATGTGTTATGTCTCTAAGTCGTGCCTTGACACGTGGGAGCTATAGCCGCATCGAGGGCGTTACAATGTTTTTGACAAGGAGGAATCTGCCCCAGAAGTGGTGGACCGTTTCCTGAGGCTGTTGTTTGATGCCTCTGAGAGAATCTATGTCCGGGTGGGTGGGTGGAATTGAATCCGAATCCCGACCTAGTTTTGGATCCGGAGTTTGGAGGTCTACCGGGTCGGATAGTTTGGGCTCCGGGATATCGACTGATTTTTGAGGCTCATCATCCGATTTTATGTTCGAAGGAAGAGACATGACCTTCTGCCGGAAAGTATCCGGCTCTTCAAGATCGGCGATCCGAACATAGTTCATTTTCAATATAGTGGAAGAGTTGCTCCGCTCCTCGACTACCGCGATCTGATGGGTGATCGGTGGAGTTTTAATTTCTCTCTGGTCGGGTTTAAGCCCGACCCGATCGTAGTCCGTAGCGACCCCCAAGGCGGCCATGCGATCCAGGAGTTCGTTCAACAACGACAACTCCATTGGATCCATGTGGGCGGAGTATCCGGGATCAACGCAGAGGTGGTTTTTGATGACTTGAGAGGTCATCGTCAGCTTAAGGGCCGAGCAGGCGGTCATGACGAAGCCGCCGAGGCGGAGGGTCTGACTTGGGGCTAGGGCTCCTCCGGAGATGATATTATCCTTGATAACAAGGTGAGCCATCAACCCTCTTAGCGACGTCGCAGAGGAACTCTCAATGAAAGCACCAATGTCAGTGTCAAAACTGGCGGATCTCGGGTAGGGGGTCCCGAACTGTGCGTCTAAGATCGATGGTAACGGGAGACGGGGGACACGATGTTGACCCAGGTTCGGGCTGAAAGTGCTAGTTATCGATTTTTATGAAAGTATTCAAAACATGGAAGTTTCGAAGACAAACAATAGAAATGAACCTATTGATATGCAACGGAAGGTAGACTACACTAAGCAAGGCATAGTCAAGTATGCAATGAAGTGAAAGTACGAAGACTAATTGCCGCTAGGTAGTAAAGATCAGGATGGAAGATAGTATGAAGCCAAAAAACAATAGTACTCAAGCAGTGAAGTCAAACAGGTAAGGCAGTCAGGCAATGACTTCACGAAGACACACTGTAAGTAAAGAGAGGAAGAGGATAGAACTAGTCACTTGTTGAGGACACAGGATTTGTTGGATCAGCTCCAGTTGCTGTGACAACTGTACGTCTAGTTGGGGAGGGTGAGATTCAACTCAGAAGACCACGTCTTCACCTTATTCCCCTTGAGCTAAGGACACCCAGTCCTCGCCCAATTACTCTGGTAAGTCTTCAAGGTAGACTTCCAAACCTTCACAGACTTAGTTCACCGGTGATCCACAATGACTCTTGGATGCTCAGAACGCGACGCCTAACCGGCTGGAGGATTCACAGTCCTCAAGTGTAACAAGTCTTCAGGTCACTCAGACAGAAAGACTTCAGTGATGCCTAACACTCTTTGGCTCTGGGTGTTTGGGCTTTGTCCTCACAAGGATTTCTCTCTCTCTCAAAAGCTTCAAAGGTGGGTTGCTCTCAAACGACAAAAGCCATGCACTAACTCTGAGCAGCCGACTAATTTATGGTCTTGGGGTGGGCTATTTATAGCCACTAGGCAACCCGACCTGATTTGTCCGAAATGACCCTGGGTCACTAAGGAACTGACACGTGTTCCAACGGTCAGATTTCAAACACACACGACAACTTTACTTGGGCTACAAGCAAAGCTGACTCATCCAGCTCTGGATAAGATTTGCTCTCATTGTCTTTGCTCGAAGACATATGATTTTGGTTGAGCATCACTTCAGTCACTCTGAATTTGTTCACTTGGACCCCACTTATCAGTACGGTGGTTCCTATGACTCAACAAAGAAGAAAAGGAAACAACAAAACAACTAAGTCTTCGCCCTCCATAGTCTTCATGCAACGCCTTCTCTAGTCATAGTCTTCAATGTGAATGTCTTCACATACCACCATTGTCTTCATTGTCTTCATACATTTTTAGGGGTCATCTCCGGTAGGTAAACCGAATCAATGAGGGACTACTACCTATGTTATCCTACAATTCTGACAAACCATTAGTCCCTCAACCAGGTTTGTCGTCAATACTCCAAAACCAACTAGGGGTGGCACTAGATGCACTTACAATCTCCCCCTTTTTGGTGATTGATGACAAACTGGTTGAAGTTTTCAATGGGGATAAAGTATGTGAAATTGTAAAGGATAAAGGGATTGTCTTCATAAGTGGCAAAGGCTCCCCCTGAAGATGTGCATATGAGTAATTTGCTTTTGGAATGCAAATGCACATGGCAGGTTGTACTTGTGGAGATCCTCTTCGACTTATGACAGCAATTCATCATGCATGATTTGATGTAACGAAGATAATGACATGCATAATGAAAAATGCACATATGCAAAATGACCTAAGTGCGGAAGTTATCATCGCACATGCAGAATTTATCATCGCATCACAGAATCGCAAATAAGTAGCAGACGACCATTGAGTTTAAGTGTTACAACTCAAAGAACCAAAAGTATCAAAAAGCGAGAGTTGTAGACACTAGGCAAAATATAAAGCAACCGCCCATATGGACCCGCTTGAAGACTATCAACTCATATGCTTCTCCCCCTTTTGTCAGCAAGGACCAAAAAGGTTTGAAGACATAGAGCCTCTACGCGTTCCTAGAAGGAGTAGGAGTAGATGCAGGGTCGGCGTCGGGGTTTGGCGGTGCAGACGTACTTGGTGCAGTGTCTATTCGCGCTGAAGTCGTGGGTGTTGAGGTAGCATCATCTTCATCATCGATCACTCTGGCATTCACCGTTGCAGCAGAGGAAGAATAGTCAGAGTCTTCAAGAGATGGAGTTCGACGTAGGACAACATTCCTTGGGGGAGTGGTGTCAAACTTGAATCTTTCAGCGAAGCCATCGTCTTGAAGATCTGCTTTAGCACTGAGCAGTGTCAAACTCTTCCATGATCGCCGACAGGTCTCGTGAGTGACAAAAGCATTCTTGGTGGCAAGATTGCGAATGCGATTGACGCCCACCAAGAGACTTTGCATCTGTCGCTTAAGCCAGAAGTGATGCTTTTCTTGTTTCTGATGCAGTGGCACAAGAAGTTCTCAGTCATTCAGAACACGAGAGTGCTTCCGAGGCCTTTGGGCAATGGTGCTCTCAGTAGCTTCAGTCTGTGCACGGTGAGGCAAGCGAGTATTTCCAGCCAATGGATAGACACGAGTGACTGCTTGAACCCCTTCAATGGTTTGCAAGAAGCTTTGGTGATCAGCATTCTGAAGACTAAGAGGCTCCTTGGTAGGCTCTTGGTATATGGCTTCAACTGACATATCAACCTCAGGCAGAAAAATCAGATGGTTGCGAGCAGAGGGATGATAGTTGACAGCAAAGTGTAGCTTGATGAGGCACATGACCCATGGAGCGTAGAACTTTAGGCCAAAAAGATCAGAGCCAGACGCAGCCAACTATCTGATAAAGAAATCTTGAGCATCGAAGCTAATGCCATTGAAGATGTAAAAGACCAAAGTCTTCATTGCTCCTTCAAGTTTCGCTGCTGATGAATGTCCTTTGACAGGCCATAGAGTTCGCCTGATGATGCGATAGATTGTGCGAGGCAGATACTCGAGGTCTTCAACAAAGAATTCCTTTGGGTAATCAGTGTCAGGTGGCAGAGGCTTCATCATGCTCAACATTTGGCTCATGTTGGGCTCTGGCTTATGGAAGATACTCTCCAGTGCATTGCGGTGAAGCTGACATCCAGGTTCATAAAGCTCTCCTGGAGTGGGTAGGCTAGTAAGCTCAATGATGTCAAAGGCTTTGGCTTGATGATGGACATCGCCTGTCATCCACTCAAGGACCCAAGTCTTCAGATCCCTGTTGTAGCCGCGAATGTGGAGGGTAGCATAAAATTGGAGTAGAAGTTCTTCATTCCAATGTTCCTTGTCAGTCACAAAGGGGAGCAAACCCGCATCACGAAAGCAGTCAAGGGCTTCTTCAAGGCATGGCAGTCCAGCAATAGCTTCAGTGTCAAGACGCATATGAGGGAAGATGCGCCCTTGATCGTACAGAACGCATGAATAATAGCTGCGCTGTTGATAGCTCCAAAACCAATCAGATGAGATCCTTGCCTTAGAGTAGGGGTTCTTAGCGCTGTCGAAGAAGGTGTTGTGCGCTTTGAAGCCATTGGCATTGAAGGACCCTGGTGAAGTGGTAGTCCCTAGAAACCTAGGTAGTCTTGGCTTTGGCTTCTGAACCTGAGGCCTGTGCTCGACGTGGTAATCAAATTGAGGACCAGAAGCAGGCGAAGGAACCGGAAGAGGCCATTTGACAGTGATTAGCTGCCCATAGTTGTATGCTTGCTCGATAGTATGTGGCCTTGGAGGCGGAGCAGGAGCAGTGGCATTGACTTCAGGCTGCAGACTGGAGGTAGGTGCAGCATTAGCTTCAGGTGCTATCACTTCAGGCACCATATTGACTTCAGGTGCCACATTAGCTTTAGCCATGACAACGTCATTGGCTTCAGTGTTGGTGTTGGTGGCCGCCTCAGTATGTGTAACCTCCACTTCAGTAGCTGGAGGGTCGGACACGTTCTCCTCGAGAACAACTTGGTTGGCTGGGGGTGTGGCAACACGTGCTTCTCTTGGTTCTTCTTCTTTGTCATCGGCTGATGCAGCCGGAATATCTTTAGCCGCTTTGGCTTCAGACTCAGGGATGTTCATAGTAGGAGAGGCTTCAGGAAACACTTGGCATTAGATAGATTGGCGCTCATCTCCTTCTGGAACACTTGACAGATTTACTTGAGGCCTTGGTCCTTTGCGAAGCCTGCGAAACGATGGCGACACTTGTGGAGATGGAGTTGGTTGGGCCTCAAAGTCTTCATCGTCAACCACTGGAGTGTTTACCTGAGTTCGGGGAGTAACTGGTGTGTCTTCATCACGTTGGGATCCTTGAGGGTGATCAGCCCATGAGTCATCCTGAGCAATTGGCGTCAATGGACGACCAATGCTGACGATTTCGTTGTTTGTAAGAACAGGCGATGATACCACATTGTGCTCAATCTAAGGAAGGACTTCATCATCTTCAACATTGTCGTGGTGATCAATGTCTTCAGCTGCGGTGGGGTCAACAGCTGGAATATCTTCAGCTTCAGGAATCTCTGTGGAACCAGGCTCATGAACTATCATGCGTCGTTCTTGGTGTGCAGAATTGGGACGAGCAACAGAGATTGGCTCGACAACAAGGGGCTCTGTGGGAGCAGCCCGATCTTTCTTGGACTTGCACTTCTTGGTGGGTGGAGCTTCATTAGAGGTGTTCTTGGTTTTGCGCTTCCTGGCCTTGGCTTCAGCTGCCCTTGTCTTCTGAAGCTCTGAAGCCACTGTGGGGACCTTAGGCTTCACGCCTGTCATGCTGGATGGGAAGACAATGCGAGGCTCTTCCTGCCTTGTTGGTTCAGTTTGGTACACAGATGGCTTCTTCTTCTTGGCAATCATCCTGGGGTCGATGCCTGGACGCCCAAGAGCCTTGCACTTTTCAGCTTCATTGTAAGCTTGCACGCACTTGGCAGCAAGAATCTTCATGCGCTCATGAGACCCTTTAGTTTCTTCGCGTTTCTTGTGAAATGCTTCCTTGAGCTCATGCAGCATGACCTTGAAGTTCTGGACATCCTTAGCACTGAGCCTGGCCATATGCTTCTTGAACTGAGCCTTTTCAAAATCAATCTTGTGCTTCATCTCAACAATTTTCTAAGCAAGAGATAGCTCAGGAGCAATGGCGCCGTGAAAGGAGACGCTGAGGCCAATTGGAAGTTGCAGATCATCAAAGCTGAGATTGGGGGTGTCAAACCACTCATCAATGAAATTTTTGATAACTGCCATGTCAAAGAGTGGCAAGTCATTGAAGATCTCTGCTTCTTTCTTGCTCTTTATCAATTGCTCAATAGCGTCATCAGCAAGATCTTCATCACTAGATAGTTCAATGGCTTCATTCTCGTTTCTTAAAATGGCAGCAGGAGTCGGAGCAGGACTGGAGGAGTGCATGGGCTTCTTCTTTTTCTTCTCGGTCTTGGAGACACGAGAGAGATCTTCAGACTGCACACTTGGTGCAGGTGGAGCAGTGGCCAAGGGCTTTACTTGTGAAGCTTTTGGTGGAAAGGAAGGCTTCGGAGCCTTGGGTTCCTTTCGCTTCTTCGGCTTCGGAGGTGCAGGCGCTTCATCAGAGTCAGCGTCATCTGCAGGTCGATCCACATCTACCCCTTGAACCCTGATATGAGTGATGAGACCTTCTAAGTCATAGAAGGGGCCAACCAGATTTGGTTTAGCTTCGTGTGTGCCATCGGCACGAGGCGCAGAGGGGCCAGGGTTGGAGTCTAATCCCCAACATTTATTGTTCTCCTTGGCCGAGTTCTTTGCAAATTGAAAATTGCATTTGAACAGATTGTCTTCGCGACACCATAGCAAAGACGATGGGTCGGCATCAGCTGGTTGTGGCCCATGGACCATGCAAGGATAGAAGCCTTGCTCAATGGCTTCAGCTCTGGACCTGGGTGGAAGATTTTTGTACAAAATATCTCCCCATGGTCGCTTGATGGCATTCTTCTCGGCATACTCCTGGGTCATGAACCTGTACTTGTACCACTGTTCTGCCCAATATCTTCGAATCCATTGGATTCGGGTTTTTCTCTGATTATAGTCCTCCTCTGGATCAGTCTTGTATAGCTCATAGAGGTCAAGAGGCAAATCTCTTGAGGTGTTCCCACGGCGCTGTCTGCCACCCTTCCTAGCTAATTTCTCTGTTGCCATGAAGTTTAAACTGAAAGGCTTCAATACAGTCAAAGGCTTCCGTCTGCTGGTCAGACAAGAGCTAGCTTCGGGAGAATTGATGTGATGCTGTAAGAATTCTGCAAATGAATGCAGACTATGAAAACCAAGGGATTCTCCCACGGACATGTACCTGTGACAGCATTAGAGATGCGAGGGAAGGGGAAGAGGTCATATGCATTCTCAGAAGATTTTGAAGATAAATCAGTTTAGAAGACATTGACCTCATAGCCCAAAGACATTCACTTATATGATGAGAGTTGGTTCCAGATTTGTACGAATCCAAGAATAAGTACAAGTGAGGAATCTAACTATGTGGGAAGCATAAGTGAATATACTAGGCATTATATGAGATGCAGACAAGATAGATCTAACATTGTGTAGGCAGAAACCACTTTTGGTAAAAAGGATGAATCTTTAGGATCAAAAAGACGGTAAAAAGAGGGTTTTATTTACCACACGAAGAACTGCTAGACGGAGAAGAAGTGGAGGCCGAGCAGTTCGATCTTCCGTGCCCTAACTTGGCGACGGAAGACACCTACGGCGGCAGCAGAGAAGACGATGTCCGCGGCCGGCGTGAAGACGGCGTCGGAGAAGTTGTGGCAGCTAAGCGCTTCGTCGCCGGCGTCGTCGAGGGCTAGCAGTGGCACTAGGGTTTGGCGAGGTGGAGAGGTGGAAGAAATATTTTGACAGCGATTGGACTTGCATTTATAGGGAGAGGGACGACACAACGCAATTACGCAGGTGCCCCTGGCGGTTCACATTTGAGGGACACGTGGCATACATGCAACACATTTGTGGTTGTCCCACGTTCCCACACCCGCCAGGATTGTCGAATGGTCGTTCTGGCTTCTCTGGATTTCAGGCAAAGAGAATAGAGCATTTAAAGCAGATTTAATGTTTGTCTTTGTATCTTCTGCTGACAAGGACGCAGAGAAGACATTCGACAGTTTCAATAGAATGCATATGATTTGGATAGATAGAGTTTGAGATAAAGAGCATAGAGAGATTAGGGTCCGATCACATTCACTTAGTTCAAAAGATTCAACAGAGAAGACATAGCTATAAGTGAATGTTGTAGAGGACAGAACACTAACATATATATATATCAGAATACAACCAAATCAACATAGTGAAGATAATCAATAAGACACAATGATGTCGAAGACAAACCAAATGTGAAGACATAGCAAAAGTAACGCCATGAGAAAAATACTTCAAACAGAAGAATTTGGTGGTGGCGTTACCCACCGTATAGGAAGTATTAGACCTAGACACGGCGCACAATTATCGTGGCGCTCCGAAGTCAAATTCCACATTAATGTATTCACACTTAGCATGTAAGTCTTCATTGATTGAAGATATACTTTACGTCGTGTGTTGTACATCTAAGTCATCAACATGCATAAGTGTTAGGATGTGTGCCTGATTACAGGACATTTGAGGATTCCAAGATATTTAGCTCACACCGCAACTTGCAAAACCTTTTCTCATCCCAGGGCTTTGTGAAGATATCTGCTAGTTGCTCTTCAGTGTTGACGTGTATGATATCAATATCTTCCTTCATGACATGATCTCTGAGAAAGTGATGACGAATTTCAATATGCTTTGTCTTCGAGTGCTGAACGGGGTTGTTGGCAATCTTGATGGCGCTTTCGTTGTCGCAGTAGAGTGGTACTTGTTTCAGATGGATGCCATAGTCCTTGAGAGTTTGCTTCATCCATAGGAGCTGAGCGCAGCAAGATCCAGCAGCAATGTATTCAGATTCAGTAGTGGAGAGTGATACACAGTTCTGCTTCTTTGAAGACCAACAGACAAGTGATCGTCCCAGAAAATGACATGTGCCTGATGTAGACTTGCGATCCACCTTGTCACCAGCATAATCAGCATCCGAGAAACCAACTAGATCAAACTCTGAGCCCTTTGGATACCATAATCCTAATGTTGGGGTGTAAGCCAAATATCGAAGAATTCGTTTCACAGCTAAGTGATGTGATTCCTTTGGTGCCGCTTGGAATCGAGCACACATGCAAACACTAAGCATAATATCTGGCCTAGATGCACATAGATAAAGTAAAGAACCAATCATGGAGCGGTATGTTGGGGAACGTAGCAGAAATTCAAAAATTTTCCTACGTAACACCAAGATCTATCTATGGAGAGACCAGCAACGAGTAGAAAGGAGAGTGCATCTACATACCCTTGTAGATCGCTAAGCGGAAGCGTTCAAGTGAACGGGGTTGATGGAGTCGTACTCGTCGTGATTCAGATCACCGATGATCAAGTGCCGAACGTACGGCACCTCCGCGTTCAACACACGTACAGCCCGGTGACGTCTCCCACGCCTTGATCCAGCAAGGAGAGAGGGAGAGGTTGAGGAAGACTCCATCCAACAGCAGCACAACGGCGTGGTGGTGATGGAGGAGCGTGGCAATCCTGCAGGGCTTCACCGAGCACCTACGGGAGAGGAGATGTGTCACGGGAGGGAGAGGGAGGCAACCAAAGGCCTTAGGTATGATTGCTCCTCCTTTTCCCCACTATATATAGGGCCAAGGGAGAGGGGGAGGGCGCAGCCTTGCCCCTTCCTCCAAGGAAGGGGTGCGGCTAAGGATGGGGAGGAGTCCATCCTCCCCAAGGCACCTCGGAGGTGCCTTCCCCCTTGAGGACTCTTCCCTCCCCAAGTTTCCTTGCGCATGGGCCTCTTGGGGCTGGTGCCCTTGGCCGATGTAGGCCAAGGCGCACCCCCTACAGCCCATGTGGCCCCCCGGGGCAGGTGGCCCCACCCGGTGGGCCCCCGGGACCCTTCCGGTGGTCCCGGTACAATACCGATGACCCCGAAACTTGTCCCGATGGCCGAAACAGGACTTCCTATATATAAATCTTTACCTCCGGACCATTCCGGAACTCCTCGTGATGTCCGGGATCTCATCCGGGACTCCGAACAACATTCGGTAACCACATACAAGCTTCCTTTATAACCCTAGCGTCATCGAACCTTAAGTGTGTAGACCCTACGGGTTCGGGAGACATGCAGACATGACCGAGACGTTCTCCGGTCAATAACCAACAGCGGGATCTGGATACCCATGATGGCTCCCACATGTTCCACGATGATCTCATCGGATGAACCACGATGTCAAGGACTCAATCGATCCCATATACAATTCCCTTTGTCTAGCGGTATTTTACTTGCCCGAGATTCGATCGTCGGTATACCGATACCTTGTTCAATCTCGTTATCGGCAAGTCACTTTACTCGTTCCGTAACACATCATCCCGTGATCAAATCCTTGGTCACATTGCGCATATGATGATGTCCTACCGAGTGGGCCCAGAGATACCTCTCCGTTTACACGGAGTGACAAATCCCAGTCTCGATCCGTATAAAACAATAGATACTTTCGGAGATACCTGTAGTGCACCTTTATAGTCACCCAGTTACGTTGTGACGTTTGATACACCCAAAGCACTCCTACGGTATCCAGGAGTTACACGATCTCATGGTCAAAGGAAGAGATACTTGACATTGGCAAAGCTCTAGCAAACGAACTACACGATCTTTGTGCTATGCTTAGGATTGGGTCTTGTCCATCACATCATTCTCCTAATGATGTGATCCCGTTATCAACGACATCCAATGTCCATAGCCAGGAAACCATGACTATCTGTTGATCACAACGAGCTAGTCAACTAGAGGCTCACTAGGGACATATTGTGGTCTATGTATTCACACGTGTATTACGATTTCCGGATAATACAGTTATAGCATGAATAAAAGACAATTATCATGAACAAGGAAATATAATAATAATACTTTTATTATTGCCTCTAGGGCATATTTCCAACACGGTATACCTTTTGATCAAACTCTTTACCATTGTCGTCAGGACCCAGATGGTGTTTAGCTGGCATTGGCGTCGTGTAACCTTTGCAATCTTGCATTCCAAACTTCTTCAGGCAATCTTTGAGGTATTTCTCTTGAGATATGAAGATGCCATTTCTTTGCTGACGAATTTGAAGACCAAGGAAGAACTTCAGCTCACCCATCATGGACATCTGATATTGCTCTTGCATCATGTGTCCAAACTCATCACTGTATTTCTGATTGGTGCAGCCGAAGATAATGTCATCCACATATATTTGACACACAAACAGTTCATGATCATATGTCTTCGTGAAGAGTGTGGGATCCAGGGAACCAGGTTTGAAGCCTTTTCTCTTCAGGAAGTCCTTGAGCGTATTATACCAAGCACGAGGAGCTTGTTTGAGGCCATACGGTGCTTTATTTAGCTTGTACACCATATCAGGATGTTTCGGATCTTCAAAGCCAGGAGGTTGTGCAATGTATACTTCTTCTTCAATCTTGCCGTTGAGAAATGCACTCTTCACATCCATTTGATATAGCAAGATGTTGTTATGGTTAGCATAGGCTAGCAGTATGCGAATAGCTTCAAGCCTAGCCACAGGAGCAAATGTTTCATCGAAGACAATCCCTTCCACTTGAGTATATCCTTGAGCGACGAGACGTGCCTTGTTTCTGACGACTTGACCATGCTCATCTTGCTTGTTGCGATATACCCATTTTGTGCCTATTATGTTGTGCTTGCGAGGGTCAGGTCGCTTGACCAGTTCCCAGACATTGTTCAGTTTGAACTGTTGAAGCTCTTCTTGCATAGATTGAATCCATTCAGGTTCCATAAAGGCTTCAGCAACTTTCTTGGGTTCAGATATTGAGACAAAAGAAAAGTGCCCACAGAAATTTGCAAGTTGTGTTTCTCTTGAACGAGTGAGTGGACCAGGCGCATTTATGCTGTCAATCATCTTCTCAATCTGTACTTCATTTGCAACACGCGGATGAACTGGACGAAGACTTTGTTCTTGCTGATCATTGTCATCATTGGAAGGATTGTCTTCAGGCTGAGCATTGTCTTCAGGTTAATTAGGTGCAGAAATGATAAGTTCCTCTTCAAGCTGTGCTTCGGAAGGCATGATTTCACCAGTTCCCATTAGCTTTATAGATTCACTGGGTGGAGCTTCATCTATCATATTTGGAAGGAGGAGCCATTGGTTTCATCGAACCGTACATCCACAGTTTCAATGACTTTATAGAGATAGAGGTTGAACACTCTGTAAGAGTGCGAGTCATTTCCATAACCGAGCATGAAACCTTCATGAGCTTTCGGTGCAAATTTTGATTTGTGATGTGGATCCTTGATCCAGCACCTAGCTCCAAATACTCTGAAGTAACTGACATTTGGCTTCTTGCCAGTGAAGAGTTCATAGGATGTTTTCTTCAGAAGCTTGTGAATATAAACACGGTTGATTACATGGCATGCAGTGTCAATAGCTTCAGGCCAGAATTTTCTTGGTGTCTTGTATTCATCGAGCATCGTTCGAGCCATTTCAATGAGGGTTCTGTTCTTGCGCTCCATGATGCCATTCTGCTGAGGTGTGTACGGAGCTGAGAACTCATGAGTTATTCCCATAGTATTCAGATAAAGATCAAGGCCGGTGTTTTTGAGCTCCGTGCTGTTGTCACTTCTGATATGCTTGATCTTGACGCCATAGTTGTTGATGGCACGGTTGGCGAAGCGTCTGAAGACATCCCGCACTTCAGTCTTGTAGAGAACTATGTGCACCCACGTATATCTTGAGTAATCATCAACAATGACAAAGCCATAGAGACAAGCAATTGTTGTGAGGGTAGAGTAGTGAGTAGGGCCAAATAAGTCCATGTGTAGCAGCTTGAAGGGTTGAGATGTCGTCCTGATTGTCTTCGAGGGATGATTGGCCCTAGTCATCTTTCCAGCTTCGGAGGCACCACACAAATGATCCTTCTTGAACTTGACGCCCTCGATGCCTATGACATGCTTCTTCTTGGCGAGAGTGTGTAAGTTCCTAATGCCAGCATGCCCTAGTCTTCGATGCCAGAGCCGGCACTCTAAAGCTTTTGCAAGAAGACATACGGCAAGCTGTGGACCTGCTGAGAAATCTACCATGTATAGATCATCTTTCCGGTACCCTTCAAAGACTAGAGACTTGTCAGATTCCATTAGTACAAGGCAACGATATTTTCCAAATATCACAATCATGTTCAAGTCACAAAGCATTGAGACAGACATTAAGTTGAAACTAAGGGATTCAACAAGCATCACTTTATCCATGTGTTGATCCTTTGAGATTGCAACTCTACCTAGACCCAATACCTTGCTTTTACCAGTGTCAGCGAATGTGATGTGACTCTTGTCAGATGGACGTAAAGTTGAGTCCATGAGAAGACTTCGATCACCGGTCATATGATTAGTGCATCTGCTATCCATAATCCATTCTGAAGCATGAGGTGTCATACCCTACAGTACAGTCAAGGGGATAGGCCTCACCAAGAGATGTGTGAAGCATAAACATTTGACGAGCAAGAGGATTATTGAAGCTCGGATCAAGATTAGGACTGATAGGATGAATGGAAAACGATTCAGGAACAATATACATAGTGAGACCATTTGGGCATTTGATCTTGCGCCCTACAAGATGTTTTAGGTCCCCAACAATAGCATCAGACGCCTTTGATTTCTGGCTGGAGACCTTTCCCTGCAAAAGAAAGTTAATTCTTCTTAACCACCCACATCTTCAGGGGTGGCTTAGAAGCAATGAGTCTAAGTGCAGCATTTGAGAACTTTGACTTTGGAGCCCTTGAAAATAGCCTTGCACGAGAAGAACGATACTCATATGAATAAGCAGAAAAGTTCTTAGTTCTATGAACATAGCGGTTTGAAGACACACGCTCATATTCATAAGTCTGAGTATGGTTTCCCTGCAAAACATTGGCGTTACGGTGACTCAGGTGAGTCCTCTGTCTGTATGAAGCCTTTGGGCCATATGAAGCCTTAGGCCTGGGGTTTGTCTTCTTCCCAGGTGGTGTCATGATGACATTCACTAGAAGATTCTCAAGAAAGCTTTTGGGAACCCAGATCTTCTTCATAGGTGGCCCATTCCTGCAGTTAGTACCAATATACCTGGCAAACACTTCACCATTCTGATTCTTAAACAGTTTATAGTTTGCATCAAAGGATTCATCAATGACAATAGGGTTAGCACAGGTAAAGCCAGATAAGGTGGATGGGTCCACTGAAGTTCCCTTTCCAGCAACCCATGTGGTTTTGGGGTACTGCTCAGGCTTCCAGTAGGAACCATCAACATTCATTTTCCTCTCCAACCCAACACCCTCTTTCCTAGGGTTTCGGTTCATAATCTGCTTTTTGAGGACATCGCAAAGTGTCTGATGCCCTTTCAGACTTTCCCTGTTTCAAGCAATGTCTTCAACCTAGCATTTTCATCAGCAATAGTAGTGGTATCCTCAGCAGAGGGGTTAGTTACCACATCAACAGTTGAAGACAATGCAACAGTAGCAGCAGTAGAACATTCAGCAACAGAGGTAGCGTTGTCACGCTCAAGGCATTTTAGACATGGTGGTTCAAATCCATCCTGAGCGGGACTGATCTGTTGAGCTCGAAGTGACTCATTCTCTTTTTGAAGATCTTCATGAGCCGCTTTCAATTTCTCAAGCTCTTGCTTCCTTTGAAGATAATCATAGGAGAGCTTTTCATGAGTGGTCGAGAGCGTTTCATGACGACTTTCAAGTTCTTGGTACTTAGCATGTAGATTTTTTATGTCTTCAACTAAGGACCGTGAATGGGTCATTTCCGCATCCAACAGGTCATCGCTTTTGTCTAATAATTTTTGAGTATGTTCCATAGCTTTTTGTTGTTCAGTTGCAATTTTAGCAAGTGTTTTGTAGCTGGGTTTGGATTCACAATCAGAGGCATCTTCACTTGATGTTTGAAAGTAAGCATCGCGTGATTTTACCTTGGCACCACGTGCCATGAAGCAGTAGGTGGGAGAAAAGTCTTCCTTGTCATTAGCTTCAGCATAGGTGAGGGAGTCATTGTCTTCAGTGTTGAAGATGGACTTGGCAACGTAGGCTATGGCTAGAGCCAGACTTGCAACGCCGGGGTCGGACTCCTCCTCAGACTCCACCTCCGCCTCCTCAGAAGCAGACTCCTCCTCTAAATCCATCTCCTTGCCAACAAAAGCACAAGCCTTGCCATATGAGCTCTTCTTATGAGATGAAGACTTGGATGAGGACTTGGAAGAAGACTTTGAAGATTTCTTCTTCTTGTTGTTATCAGAATCATATTCCTTGCTCTTCTTCTTCTCATTATCCCACTGTGGACACTCAGAGATATAGTGTCCAGGTTTCTTGCAGTTGTGACATGTTCTCTTCTTGTAGTCATGAGTGGAAGCTTCATCATTTCTTGAGCTGGATCGTGAAGACTTTCTGAAGCCCTTCTTCTGTTTGAACTTCTGGAACTTCTTCACAAGCATAGCAAGTTCCTTTCCATTGTCTTCAGGATCATCAGAACTGCAGTCAGATTCTTCTTCAAATGAGGAAACAACTTTTGCCTTCAAAGCGCGAGTTTGGCCATAGTTGGGACCATAGATATCTCTTTTCACAGATAGCTGGAACTCATGTGTGTTGAGCCTCTCAAGTATATCAGACGGATCGAGTGTCTTGAAGTTAGGGCGTTCTTGTATCTTGAGGGCAAGGGTGTGAAAGGAGCTGTCAAATGATCTCAGCAGTGTCTTGACGATTTCATGTTTGGTAATCTCAGTGGCGCCGAGAGCACAAAGCTCATTTGTGATGTCAGTGAGGCGATCAAACGTGAGCTGGACATTTTCATTGTCGTTTCTCTTGAAGCGGTTGAAGAGGTTGCGAAGAACACTGATCCTTTGATCTCTCTGGGTTGAGATGCCTTCGTTGACCTTGGAGAGCCAGTCCCAGACTAGCTTTGACGTCTCCAGAGCACTCACACGGCCATACTGTCCTTTGGTCAGATGACCACAAATGATGTTCTTGGCAGTTGAATCCAGTTGAATGAACTTCTTGACACCAGTAGGAGTGACACCTTCGCCAGTTTTGGGAACGCCATTCTTGATGACATACCAGAGGTCGACATCAATGGCTTCAAGATGCATGCGCATCTTATTCTTCTAGTAGGGATATTCAGTTCCATCGAAGATGGGGCAAGCAAAGGAGACTTTGATTATCCCTGCAGTCGACATAGCTAAAACTCCAGGTGGTTAAACTGAATCACACAGAACAAGGGAGTACCCAGCTCTGATACCAATTGAAAGTGCTAGTTATCGACTAGAGGGGGGGGTGAATAGGCGATTTTTATGAAAGTCTTCAAAACATGGAAGTTTCGAAGACAAACAATAGAAATGAACCTATTGATATGCAACGGAAGGTAGACTACACTAAGCAAGCCATAGTCAAGTATGCAATGAAGTGAAAGTACGAAGACTAATTGCCGCTAGGTAGTAAAGATCAGGATGGAAGATAGTATGAAGCCAAAAAACAATAGTACTCAAGCAGTGAAGTCAAACAGGTAAGGCAATCATGCAATGACTTCATGAAGACACATTGTAAGTAAAGAGAGGAAGAGGATAGAACCAGTCACTTGTTGAGGACACAGGATTTGTTGGACCAGTTCCAGTTGCTGTGACAACTGTACGTCTGGTTGGGGAGGCTGAGACTCAACTCAGAAGACCACGTCTTCACCTTATTCCCCTTGAGCTAAGGACACCCAGTCCTCGCCCAATTACTCTGGTAAGTCTTCAAGGTAGACTTCCAAACCTTCACAGACTTCGTTCACCAGCGATCCACAATGACTCTTGGATGCTCAGAACGCGATGCCTAACTGGCTGGAGGATTCACAGTCCTCAAGTGTAACAAGTCTTCAGGTCACTCAGACAGAAAGACTTCAGTGATGCCTAACACTCTTTGGCTCTAGGTGTTTGGGCTTTGTCCTCGCAAGGATTTCTCTCTCTCTCTCTCAAAAGTTCGGAGGTGGGTTGCTCTCAAACGACAAAAGCCATGCACTAACTCTGAGCAGCCGACCAATTTATAGTCTAGGGGTGGACTATTTATAGCCATTAGGCAACCCGACCTGATTTGTCCGAAATGACCCTGGGTCACTAAGGAACCGACGCGTGTTCCAACGATCAGATTTCAAACACACACGGCAACTTTACTTGGGCTACAAGCAAAGCTGACTCATCCAGCTCTGGATAAGATTTGCTCTCATTGTCTTTGCTCGAAGACATAGGATTTTGGTTGAGCATCACTTCAATCACTCTGACTTTGTTCACTTGGACCCCACTTATCAGTACGGTGGTTCCTATGACTCAACAAAGAAGAAAAGGAAACAACGAAACAGCTAAGTCTTCGCCCTCCATAGTCTTCGCGCAATGCCTTCTCTAGTCATAGTCTTCAATGTGAATGTCTTCACATACCACCATTGTCTTCAATGTCTTCATACATTTTTAGGGGTCATCTCCAGTAGGTAAACCGAATCAATGAGGGACTCCTACCTGTGTTATCCTGCAATTCTCACAAACAAATTAGTCCCTCAACCAGGTTTGTCGTCAATACTCCAAAACCAACTAGGGGTGGCACTAGATGCACTTACACGGGCCCTCTCTATAGAGGTAATACCCTACTTCCAGCTTGATTGATCTTGATGAATATGTGTGTTACAAGAGTTGATGTACCACGAGATCGTAATGGCTAAACCCTAGAAGTCTAGCCTATGAGTATATGGTAATGAATCTGTCCTATCCGGACTATGCTCTTCCGTTTATATAGACACCGGAGAGATCTAGGGTTACAGGAGGTTGGTTACATAAGAGGGAATCTTCGTAGTTGGTCGCCTAGCTTGCCTTCCACGCCAAGTAGAGTCCAATCCGGACACGGGTATGATCTTCGGTCTTCATGTCTTCATAGCCCATTAGTCCGGCCCATTAACAGGCCGGACGCCCGAGGACCCCTTAGTCCAGGACTCCCTCAGGCAGGGCGACGACGGACGACGACGGCAGCGTCGCGGGCTAGCGGCGGCGGCACGTGGATCGAGGCAGTGACACGGTGGCTAGGGTTTGGGGCGGCGGGGCTGGCGGCTGGGCTGGCGGCGGGGTCGGGTCGCGGCTTATAAAGCCTGGCCGGGTAGTGTCCGGATCGGGCACGGCCCGGTTAGGTCGGTACAATTTTTTTTAAAATAATCCTAACGCGGAAAAACAAATAAAAGAAATACTAAACGAAGTCCAAAAATCCTGAAATAAATTTTCACGGTCCTGTAATAATATTGCGGAGAAAGTGAACATTTATTTGGGCCTCTAATGCAATTTTTAAAAACGCATATTTTTCCTAATTCAAATAAAATAGCAGCACAAGTCCAAAAGAATTATTTATTTGATTTTAATGTTTTTCCTCCAATATTCCCTTTATTTTGGAGAAGTCATATTATCTCCTCTCATATATTTTAATATGAAATATTTTCAGATAGAAAAATAATTAAAACCAAAGTGATCCTTGTTTCGATATTTGATAAAATTCAAATATTAAAATCGTGAAATCCCCAACTCTCTCCGTGGGTCCTTGAGTTGCTTAGAATTTTGAGGATCGCAAAGCAAAAATGCAGTAAAATATGATATGCATGAATGACCTATGTATAACATTCCAAATTGAAAATTTGGGATGTTACAAACCTACCCCCCTTAAGATGAATCTCGAGGACGAGATTCTGGTTGGCTAGAAAATAGGCGTGGGTGGTCTTTGTGTAGATCATCCTCTCGTTTCCAGGTGGCTTCATCCTCGGTATGGTGGCTCCACTGAACTTCGCAAAACTTGATAACCTTGCTGCGGGTAACTCGGCTGGCAAACTCGAGAATCTTGATTGGTTTCTCCTCATAGATTAAATCACTATCCAACTGAATTGCTTCCAGGGGCATTGTATCTCTCAGAGGAATATCGGCCATCTTTGCATGGCACTTCTTCAACTAGGAAACATGAAACACATCATGAACTCCTGACAGTCCCTCGGGTAACTCCAACTTGTAGGCAACCTCTCCCATGCGTTCCAAAACATGGTATGGTCCTACAAATCTCGGGGCTAACTTTCCCTTAACTCCAAAACGTTTAACTCCTCGAAGTGGTGACACACGGAGATATGCTCTATCTCCGATTTCATAGACTACCTCCTCGCGTTTTGAGTCTGCATAGCTCTTCTGTCTAGACTGAGCTACCTTCAGTCTATCTCGAATTAGCTTAACCTTCTCTTCGGACTCCTTAATCAAATCCGGTCCAAACAACAGGCGGTATCCAACTTCATCCCACATCAATGGTGTTCGACATCTTCTTCCATACAGGGCTTCGAACGGTGCCATCTTCAAACTAGCTTGGTAGCTGTTGTTGTATGAGAACTCCGCGTAGGGCAAGTTGTCATCCCAACTAGATCCATAATCTAGCGCACAAGCTCTCAGCATGTCTTCCAAAATCTGATTGACTCTCTCGGTCTGTCCATCTTTCTGCGGATGAAAGGCTATACTGAACTCTAGCCTGGTTCCCAAAGTCTAGTGTAGCTGGTGGAAAAACTTTGAAGTAAACTATGTTCCTCTATCTGATACGATGGTCCTCGGAACTCCGTGCAGACATACGATCCTGGTCATATATATCTTGGCCAACTTTACACTGGTATAGGTGGTTTTCACTGGGATAAAGTGAGCTACTTTGGTCAAGCGATCCACTACTACCTAGATAGAATCATATCCCGATTGGGTCCTAGGTAATCTGGTGATAAAATCCATGCCAAGCTTGTCCCACTTCCATTCGGGTATCGACATAGGCTGCAGTCATCCTGCTGGCTTCTGATGTTCTGCCTTCACTCTTTGACATACATCACATATGGCTACATACTCGGCAATGTCCTTCCTCATTCCAGTCCACTAGAAACGCTCCTTCAAATCCAAATACATCTTGGTGTTTCTAGGGTGTATTGAGTATGGTGAGTCATGAGCTTCCTGAAGTATCAACTTCCTCATCTCTGCATTATTGGGTACGTATACACGGTCCTCAAACCACAAGGTGTCGTGCTCATCCTCATGAAAACCTTTGGCTTTTCCTTCACTCATCTTCTCCTTTATCTCTGCAATTTCTTTGTCATCCTTTTGTGCTTCTCGAATCTTCTCCAATAGTGTTGACTAAACCTTGAGTGCTGCAACAAAACCTCTAGGAACTATCTCCAAACGAAGCTCCCTGAGATCTTCTTCTAACTCCTTTGGCAATCGTATCGACATAACTCTTCCGGCTCAAAGCGTCTGCTACGACATTGGCCTTGCCTGGATGATAGTGCAACTTCATATCATAATCCTTTATGAGCTCCAACCATCTCCTCTGCCCGAGGTTCAGCTCCTTCTGAGTAAAAATGTACTTCAAACTCTTGTGATCCGTGTACACATCACAACGGTTTCCAATAAGAAAATGTCTCCAGGTCTTGAGCGCATGCACTACAGTTGCTAACTCCAAATCATGGGTGGCATAATTCAACTCATGCGGTCGAAGTTGAAGTGAGGCATATGAAACAATTCTTCCGTCTTGCATAAGTACTCCAAGTCCGAAGCGAGAGGCGTCGCAATACCCTTGGAAATCCCTGCGTATATCTGGCAGAATCAGCACTGGGGCTGTAGTCAGACGTTTCTTCAACTCCTGGAAACTTGCTTCACATTCTTCAGTCCAATGGAACTTGGTGTCCTTCAATAACGTCGTCATGGGCTTCGCAATCTTAGAAAAATTCTCAATGAATCTCCGGTAATATCCCGCGAGTCCAAGAAAACTGCGGATCTCTCCAACTGAGGTGGGTGCCAACCACTCAGTGACTGACTGAACCTTGGTAGGATCCACTGCTATACCTTCTCCTGATATAACATGTCCAAGAAATCCAACTTCCTTCAACCAAAACTCACATTTGCTAAACTTGGCATATAACTGATGTTCCTTGAGCTTCTTAAGAACCAAACGCAAATGCTCCTTGTGTTCCTCCTCATTCTTCGAGTATACCAAGATATCATCAATGAACACCACGACAAACTTGTCCAAGAACTCCATGAACACCTTATTCATCATACTCATGAAATAGGCAGGGGCATTAGTCAGTCCAAAAGACATAATCGTATACTCATATAACCTGTACCTTGTGGTGAAAGCTGTTTTTGGTATATCCTTTTCTCGTATCTTCAGCTTATGATATCCCGATCGCAGATCGATCTTCGAAAACACTTTAGCTCCTTGCAACTGGTCAAACAAATCATTGATCATCGGTAGTGGGTACTTGTTCTTGATCATCACTTCATTCAACGCACGATAATCAACTACCATTCTTAACGATCCATTCTTCTTCTCAACCAAGAGCACCGGGGCTCCCCATGGTGATGAACTTCGTCGAATGTAACCTTTCTCCAATAAGTCCTTAATCTGCTTCTTGATCTCTTCTAGATCATTTGCGGGCATCCGGTATGGTCTCTTTGATATCGGTCCGGTGCCTGGCAATAGTTCTATCAAAAACACGATGTCTCGATCTGGCGGCATGCGTGGTAGCTCCTCTAGAAATACATCCTGGTAATCCTTCACTATAGGCACTTCCTCCTGAACAACTCCTGAGAGAGAATTTATTTGAGTCCTCCTAGGCGCATGCCTAGATAAATACTTGATCTTTATTCCCTCCGGGGTGGTGAGTAAAATCGACTTACTCGCACAATCAATGTTTCCCCCATACATCGATAGCCAATCCATGCCTAGTATCACATCCAATCCTTGTGACTCCAAAATTATCAGGTCTGAGGGGAAAACATGGCTTGCAATGGTCAATGGCATCTGAAAACATCCTTGACTTGCCATATACTCCGCTCCTGGTGAGCTTACTAACATAGGTGTCCTAAGTACTTTAGTGGGCAACTTATATTTATGAACAAATCCCCTTGAAATATATGAATGCAATGCACCAGTATCAAAAAGAAAAATTGCAGTAAATGACTTAATCAAAAACTTACCGACAACTGCATCAGGCTGCTCTTGAACCTCCTCCACGTTCACGTGATTCACCTGTCCCCTGTTGAAAGGGTTGGGCTTCTTCCCAGAGCTTCCATTGTCGTTACCATTCTTTGCTTCAGGGCACTCAGTGGCATAGTGCCCAGTCTTCCCGCAACTGCATCAGGCTGCTCTTGAACCTCCTCCACGTTCACGTGGTTCACCTGTCCCCTGTTGAAAGGGTTGGGCTTCTTCCCAGAGCTTCCATTGCCGTTACCATTCTTTGCTTCAGAGAACTCAGTGGCATAGTGCCCAGTCTTCCCGCACTTGAAACAAGTAATGTGACTTAGGTCCTTGGCGGGTGTGGCTGGATTGGAGCGGTTCTGATTACTGCTTGCTCCATTCCCATTTCCATTCTTGGGGCCATTGTGGTTATGGGAACTTCCTCCATTGTGAGTATGGCCTCCATGGTTATTGGTATATCCTCTCGAGTTTGGGGTAAAACAAGGCTTCTGTTGTGCTCCTGAATTGTACTTTCCTTGCCCATACTTCCTCTTGCTGCTCTGCTGCCTCTTGAGCACTCCGTTGGTTTTCCCTTGAAGAGGAAAGGGTGATGCAGTAAAAGTAGCATAAGTATTTCCCTCAGTTTTTGAGAACCAAGGTATCAATCCAGTAGGAGACTACGCTCAAGTCCCATGCACCTACACAAACAAATAAGAACCTCGCAACCAACGCGACAAAGGGGTTGTCAACCCCTTCACGGTCACTTACAAGAGTGAGATCTGATAGAGATGATAAGATAATATTTTTGGTATTTTTATGATAAAGAGTAAAAGTAAAGATTGCAAGGTAAATAAAGATAGAAATAGCTTGTTGACGAAAGATTAATATGATGGAAAATGGACCCGGGGGCCATAGGTTTCACTAGTGGCTTCTCTCAAGATAGCATAAGTATTACGATGGGTAAACGAATTACTGTCGAGCAATTGATAGAATTGAGCATAGTTATGAGAATATCTAGGTATGATCATGTATATAGGCATCACGTCCGTGACAAGTCAACCGACTCCTGCCTGCATCTACTATTATTACTCCACACATCGACCGCTATCCAGCATGCATCTAGAGTATTAAGTTCATAAGAACAGAGTAACGCTTTAAGCAAGATGACATGATGTAGAGGGATAAACTCATGCAATATGATATAAACCCCATCTTTTTTATCCTGGATGGCAACAATACAATACATGTCGTTTCCCCTACTGTCACTGGGATCGAGCACCGCAAGATTGAACCCAAAGCTAAGCACTTCTCCCATTGCAAGAAAGATCAATCTAGTAAGCCAAACCAAACTGATAATTCGAGAGACTTGCAAAGATAACCAATCATACATAAAATAATTCAGAGGATATTCAAATATTGTTCATATATAATCTTGATCATAAACCCACAATTCATCGGATCTCGACAAACACACCGTAAAAGAAGAGTTACATCAAATAGATCTCCAAGAGAATCGAGGAGAACTTTGTATTGAGATCCAAAGAGAGAGAGAATAAGCCATCTAGCTAATAACTATGGACCCGAAGGTCTGAGGTAAACTACTCACACATCATCGGAGAGGCTATGGTGTTGATGTAGAAGCCCTCCGTGATCAATGCCTCCTCCGGCGGAGCACCGGAAAAGGCCCCAAGATGGGATCTCACTTGTATAGAAGGTTGCGGCTGTGGAAATAGGGTTTTGGCTCCTCGTTGGATGGTTTGGGGGTACGTAGGTATATATAGCAGGAAGAAGTAGGTCGGTGGAGCTACGAGCGGCCCACGAGGGTGGAGGGCGCGCCCAGGGGGGTAGGCGCGCCCCCCTACCTCGTGGCTTCCTTGCTCATTTCTTGACGTCCACTCCAAGTCCTCTGGATCACGTTTGTTCCTAAAATCACGTTCCCGAAGGTTTCATTCCATTTGGACTCCATTTGATATTCCTTTTCTGCGAAACGCTGAAATAGGCAAAAAAAACAGCAATTTGGGTTGGGCCTCCGGTTAATAGGTTAGTCCCAAAAATAATATAAAAGTGTATAATAAAGCCCATTAATCATTCAAAATAGAATATATAATAGCATGGAACAATCAAAAATTATAGATACGTTGGAGACGTATCAAGCATCCCCAAGCTTAGTTCCTGCTCGTCCTTGAGTATGTAAATGATAAAAATAGAATATTTGATGTGGATTGCTACTTAGCAAAATTTTCAATGTAATTCTCTTATTTGTGGTATGAATATTTAGATCTGAAAGATTCAAGATAAAAGTTTAATATTGACATAAAAGTAATAATACTGCAAGCATACTAACTAAGCAATTATGTCTTCTCAAAATAACATGGCCAAAGAAAGTTCATCCCTACAAAATCATATAGTTTGGTCATGCTCCATTTTCGTCACACAAGAATGTTCTCATCATGCACAACCCCCATGACAATCCAAGCAATTGTTTCATACTTCAGTAATCTCAAACTTTTTTCAACTTTCACGCAATATATGAGCGTGAGCCATGGATATAGCACTATGGGTGGAATAGAATATGATGATGGGGGTTATGTGGAGAAGACAAAAAAGGGAGAAAGTCTCACATTGACGCGGCTAATCAACAAGCTAGGGAGATGCCCATCGATTGATGTTAATGCAAGGAGTAGGGATTGCCATGCAACGGATGCACTAGAGCTATAAATGTATGAAAGCTCAACAAAAGAAACTAAGTGGGTGTGCATCCAACTTGCTTGCTCACGAAGACCTAGGGCATTTGAGGAAGCCCATTGTTGGAATATACAAGCCAAGTTCTATAATGAAAAATTCCAACTAGTATATGAAAGTGACAAAACAATAGACTCTCTATCATAAAAATCATAGTGCTACTTTGAAGCACATGTGCGGAAAAAGGATAGTAGCATTGTCCCTTCATTATTTATTTATTTATTTATTTTTCTTCTTTTGGGGGGCCTTTCCCTTTTATTTTTTTTATTTGGCCTTTCTCCTTTTTTGTGACAGTACTCTATGAATGATGATTATCACACTTCTATTTATTTACAACTCAATGATTACAACTCGATACTAGAACAAAGTATGACTCTATATGAATGCCTCCGGTGGTGTACCGAGATGGGCAATGAATCAAAAGTGACATGTATGACTAATATGCATGGTGGCTTTTCCACAAATACGATGTCAACTACATGATCATGCAAGGCAATATGACAATGATGAAACGTGTCATGATAAACGGAACGGTGGAAAGTTGCATGGCAATATATCTCGGAATGGCTATGGAAATGCCATAATAGGTAGGTATGGTGGCTGTTTTGAGGAAGATATAAAGAGGTTTATGTGTGATAGAGCGTATCGTATCATGGGGTTTGGATGCACCAGCGAAGTTTGCACCAACTCTCAAAGTGCGAAAGGGCAATGCACGGTACGGAAGAGGCTAGCAATGATGGAAGGGTGAGAGTGCGTATAATCCATGGACTCAACATTAGTCATAAAGAACTCACAGACTTATTGCAAAAATCTACAAGTCATCAAAAACCAAGCACTACGTGCATGCTCCTAGGGGGATAGATTGGTAGGAAAAGACCATCGCTCATCCCTGACTGCCACTCATAAGGAGGACAATCAAAGAACACCTCATGTTTCAAATTTGTTACACACCGTTTACCATACGTGCATGCTACGGGACTTACAAACTTCAACACAAGTATTTCTCAAATTCACAACTACTTAACTAGCACAACGTTAATATCACTACCTCCATATCTCAAAACAATCATCAAGCATCAAACTTCTCTTAGTATTCAACACACTTAAAAGAAAGTTTTTACTAATCTTGGATGCCCGTCATATTAGGACTAATTTCTCAATTTAAGAAAATTACCATGCTGTTTTGTAGGACTCTCAAAATAATATAAGAGAAGCATGAGAGAACAATAGTTTCTATAAAACAAAACCACCGCCGTGCTCTAAAAGATATAAGTGAAGCACTAGAGCAAAAACTATATAGCTCAAAAGATATAAGTGAAGCACATAGAGTATTCTAATAAATTCCGAACCATGTGTGTCTATTTCAAAAGTGTACTCAGCGAGGAAGATTGTGGTAAACTAAAAAAAGAATCAAATCATACAAGACGCTCCAAGCAAAACACTTATCATGTGGTGAATAAAAATATAGCTCCAAGTAAAGTTACCGATGGACGAAGACGAAAGAGGGGATGCCTTCCGGGGCATCCCCAAGCTTTGGCTTTTTGGTGTCCTTAGATTTACCTTGGGGTGCCTTGGGCATCCCCAAGCTTAGGCTCTTGCCACTCCTTGTTTCATAATCCAACAAATCTTTACCCAAAACTTGAAAACTTCACAACACAAAACTTAACAGAAAATCTCATGAGCTCCGTTAGCGAAAGAAAACAAAACACCACTTCAAGGTACTGTATTAAACTCATACTTAATTTATATTTGTGTTAAACTTATTGTATTCCAACTTCTGTATGGTTTATAAACTATTTTACTAGTCATAGATTCATCAAAATAAGCAAACAACACACGAAAAACAGAATCTGTCAAAAACAGAACAGTCTGTAGTAATCCGTAACTAACGCAAACTTATGGAACTCTAACATTTATACCAAAATAGGAAGACCTAAATAATTGGTTTATTGATCTGCTGCAATTGGAATCAGTATTATATCACGTTCTGGTAATTTTCAACAATTGTTTTCGTGAACAGAAAGTTTCTGGAATTTTCAGCAAGATCAAATAACTATCATCCAAGAAGATCCTATAGGTTTAACTTGGCACAAACAGTTTTTAAAAAACAAAAACAAATCTAACCAGAGTCTAGATCAAAGATTTATTCCTAAACAGAAGCAAAAATCAAAAAACTAAATTAAAATTGGGTTGCCTCCCAACAAGCGCTATCGTTTAACGCCCCTAGCTAGGCATAAAAACAAGGATAGATATAGGTATTGCGATAGTAATGGTAAGGTAAATCATGAAAACTCCTTTCGTATTATCTACGTTCAGCCGCAAGTTTCCTTTGTGGCAAGAAAAATTAATCAAAGGGGTTAAATTTAATAGGACAAAAGTCCCCAAGATCAAGCCCGGGAGGTATGGGTTATCCCTTGGCCCCTTATATTGCACAACCAATTCATCATTACAAGCGTTCTTTTGACAAAAAGTAACGAGTCTTTGCTCAAGAGAAAAACCTAACCCATTATTCTGAATAGCAAAGTCATCATTAAGTTCAGAAATTCTATCAACTAAAACATCGGTAGGAACCTTTTTTCTAAAGTTTTCATTATAGGCAACATGATCCAAAGATTATAAACGCATTATGTCTTCTTGATTAAAAATGATAGCTTCTATGGGAGGATGGCCAGCATCCACCCTATAATGCGCAAAAATTTCTTTAGCCTCTTTCATTATAAATCTGAAGTCATGTGCCAAAAAGATAGTAGCGACACGCTTAACAGAAGAGTACTCAATATTAGAAAATTCTAGGAAAATTCTTTGTATGCAAGGATGCATATGAAGAAATTGCCTTTCAAGTTCAAGTACGAGCAAAGATATCGCATCCACAAGGCTACTAGTTCTATGAGGAATAGAGCCACCCATGATGGGCAAAGCACCGGCACAAGTAAAGAAATCATGAATAACTCCTTTCCCAATAATAATACTGTTGGGGAACGTAGTAACTTCAAAACAAAAATCCTACACACACGCAAGATCATGGTGATGCATAGCAACGAGAGGGGAGAGTGTGTCCACATACCCTTGTAGACCGAAAGTGGAAGTGTTAGCACAACGCGGTTGATGTAGTCGTACGTCTTCACGATCCGACTGATCAAATACTGAACGCACGGCACCTTCGAGTTCAGCACACGTTCAACTCGATGACGTCCCTCGAACTCTGATCCAGCCGAGCTTTGAGGGAGAGTTCCATCAGCACGACGACGTGGTGACGATGATGATGTTCTACCGATGCAGGGCTTCGCCTAAGCACCCCTATATTATCGAGGTGGATTATGGTGGAGTGGGCACCGCACACGGCTAAGAGATCCAAGAGATCAATTGTTGTGTCTCCAAGGGGTGCCTCCCTCCCCGTATATAAAGGAGTGGAGGAGGGGGAGGGGGCTGGCCACCCTAGGCGCGCCCCATGAGGAGTCCTACTCCCACCGGGAGTAGGACTCCCCCTTTCCATGTGGGAGTAGGAAAGGAGAGGGAAGGAGAGAGGGGGGAAAGGAAAGGGGGGCGCCCCCCCCCTCCTTGTCCAATTCAGACAGGGGGGAGGGGGCGTGCGGCTGCCCCTTGGCCGCCCCTCCTCTTCTCCACTAGGGACCAATAGGCCCATTAGTCTTCCCGGGGGGTTCCGATAACCCCCCCGGTACTCCGGTATATGCCTGATACTCCCCGAAACCATTCTGGTGTCCGAACATAGTCGTCCAATATATCAATCTTTATGCCTCGACCATTTCAAGACTCCTCGTCATGTCCGTGATCACATCCGGCACTCCGAACTACCTTCGGTACATCAAATCACATAAACTCATAACATAACCATCATCGAACTTTAAGCGTGTGGACCCTACGGGTTCGAGAACTATGCAGACATGACCGAGACACGTCTCCGGTCAATAACCAATAGCGGAACCTGGATGCACATATTGGCTCCCACATATTCTACGAAGATCTTTATCGGTCAAACCGCATAACAACATACGTTGTTCCCCTTGTCATCGGTATGTTACTTGCCCAAAGATTCGATCGTCGGTATCTCAATACCTAGTTCAATCTCATTATCGGCAAGTCTCTTTACTTGTTCTGTAATGCATCATCCCGCAACTAACTCATTAGCTGCAATGCTTGCACGGCTTATAGTGATGTGCATTACCGAGTGGGCCCAAAGATACCTCTCAGACAATTGGAGTGACAAATCCTAATCTCGAAATACGCCAACCCAACAAGTACCTTCGGAGATACCTATAGAGCACCTTTATAATCACCCAGTTAGATTGTGACGTTTGGTAACACACAAAGTGTTCCTCCGGTAAACAGGAGTTGCATAATCTCATAGTCATAGGAACATGTATAAGTCATGAAGAAAGCAATAGCAACATACTAAACGATCAAATGCTAAGCTAACAGAATGGGTGAAGTCAATCACATCATTCTCCTAATAATGTGATCCCGTTAATCAAATGACAACTCTTTGTCTATGGCTAGGAAACATAACCATCTTTGATCAACGAGCTAGTCAAGTAGAGGCATACTAGTGACACTCTGTTTGTCCATGTATTCACACATGTATCATGTTTCCGGTTAATACAATTCTATCATGAATAATAAACATTTATCATGATATAAGAAAATAAATAATAACTTTATTATTGCCTCTAGGGCATATTTCCTTCAGTCTCCCACTTGCACTAGAGTCAATAATCTAGATTACACAGTAATGATTCTAACACCCATGGAGTCTTGGTGTTGATCATGTTTTGCTCATGGAAGAGGCTTAGTCAACGGGTCTGCAACATTCAGATCCGTACGTATCTTGCAAATCTCTATGTATCCCACCTGGACTTGGTCCCGGATGGAATTGAAGCGTCACTTGATGTTCTTGGTCCTCTTGTGAAATCTGGATTCCTTTGCTAACGCAATTGCACCAGTATTGTCAAAGAAGATTTTCATTGGACCCGATGCACTAGGTATGACACCTAGATCGGATATGAACTCCTTCATTTGCTACTTCCGAAGCAGCATTGTACTCCTCTTCACACGTAGATCCCGCCACGACGCTTTGTTTAGAACTGCCCCAACTGACATCTCCACCGTTCAATATAAACATGTATCTAGTTTGCGATTTAGAATCGTCTGGATCAGTGTTAAAGCTTGCATCAACGTAACCATTTACGATGAGCTCTTTGTCACTTCCATAAACGAGAAACATATCCTTAGTCCTTTTCAGGTATTTCAGGATGTTCTTGACCGCTGTCAAGTGATCCACTCCTGGATTACTTTGGTACCTCCCTGCTAAACTAATAGCAAGGCACACATCAGGTCTGGTACACAGCATTGCATACATGATAGAGCCTATGGCTGAAGCATAGGGAACATCTTTCATTTTCTCTCTATCTTCTGCAGTGGTCGGGCATTGAGTCTTACTCAACTTCACACCTTGTAACACAAGCAAGAACCCTTTCTTTGCTTGATCCATTTTGAACTTCTTCAAAACTTTGTCAAGGTATGTGCTTTGTGAAAGTCCAATTAAGCGTCTTGATCTATCTCTATAGATCTTGATGCCCAATATGTAAGCAGCTTCACCGAGGTCCTTCATTGAAAAACTCTTATTCAAGTATCCTTTTATCCTATCCAGGGAAATTCTATATCATTTCCAATCAACAATATGTCATCCACATATAAGATTATAAATGCTACAGAGCTCCCACTCACTTTCTTATAAATACAGGCTTCTCCAAAAGTCTATATAAAACCATATTCTTTGATCACACTATCAAAACGTTTATTCCAACTCCGAGAGGCTTGCACCAGTCCATATATAGATCGCTGGAGCTTGCACACTTTGTTAGCTCCATTTGGATCGACAAAACCTTCCGGTTGCATCATATACAACTCTTCTTCCAGAAATCCATTCAGGAATGCATTTTTGACATCCATTTGCCAAATTTCATAATCATAAAATGCGGAAATTGCTAACATGATTCGGACAGACTTATGCATCGCTACGGGTGAGAAGGTCTCATCGTAGTCAATCCCTTGAACTTGTCGAAAACCTTTTGCAACAAGTCGAGCTTTATAGACAGTAACATTACCGTCAGCGTCAGTCTTCTTTTTGAAGATCCATTTATTCTCGATGGCTTGCCGATCATCGAGCAAGTCAACCAAAGTCCATACTTTGTTCTCATACATGGATCCCATCTCAGATTTCATGGCCTCAAGCCATTTTGCGGAATCTGGGCTCACCATCGCTTCTTCATAGTTCGTAGGTTCATCACGGTCTAGTAACATAACCCCCAGAACAGGATTACCGTACCACTCTGGTGCGGATCTCACTCTGGTTGACCTACGAGGTTCGGTAGTAACTTGATCTGAAGCTTCATGATCATCATCATTAGCTTCCTCACTAATTGGTGTAGGTGTCACAGGAACCGGTTTCTGTGATGAACTACTTTCCAATAAGGGAGCAGGTACATTTACCTCATCAAGTTCTACTTTCCTCCCACTCACTTCTTTCGAGAGAAACTCCTTCTCTAGAAAGGATCCATTCTTGGAAATGAATGTCTTGCCTTCGGATCTGTGATAGAAGGTGTACCCAACAGTTTCCTTTGGGTATCCTATGAAGACATATTTCTCCGATTTGGGTTCGAGCTTATCAGGTTGAAGCTTTTTCACATAAGCATCGCAGCCCCAAACTTTAAGAAACGACAACTTTGGTTTCTTGCCAAACTACAGTTCATAAGGCGTCGTCTCAATGGATTTTCATTGTGCCCTATTTAACGTGAATGCAGCCGTCTCTAAAGCATAACCCCAAAATGATAGTGGTAAATCAGTAAGAGACATCATAGATCGCACCACATCTAGTAAAGTACGATTACGACGTTCGGACACACCATTACATTGTGGTGTTCTGGGTGGCGTAAGTTGCGAAACTATTCCATATTGTTTCAAATGTAGACCAAACTCATAACTCAAATATTCTCCTCCATGATCAGATCATAGAAACTTTATTTTCTTGTTATGATGATTTTCAACTTCACTCTGAAATTCTTTGAACTTTTCAAATGTTTCAGACTTATGTTTCATTAAGTAGATATACCCATATCTGCTTAAATCATCTGTGAAGGTGAGAAAATAACGATACCCGCCGCGAGCCTCAACATTCATTGGACCACAAACATCAGTATGTATGATTTCCAACAAATCAGTTGCTCGCTCAATAGTTTCGGAGAATGGTGTTTTAGTCATCTTGCCCATGAGGCACGGTTCGCAAGTACCAAGTGATTCATAATCAAGTGATTCCAAAAGTCCATCAGTATGGAGTTTCTTCATGCGCTTTACACCAATATGACCTAGACGGCAGTGCCACAAATTAGTTGCACTATCATTATCAACTCTGCATCTTTTGGCTTGAACATTATGAATATGTGTATCACTACTATCGAGATTCAACAAAAATAGACCACTCTTCAAGGGTGCATGACCATAAAAGATATTACTCATATAAATAGAACAACCATTATTCTCAGATTTAAATGAATAACTATATGCATCAAACAAGATCCAGATATAATGTTCATCCTCAACGCTGGCACCAAATAACAATTATTTAGGTCTAAAACTAATCCCAAAGGTAGATGTAGAGGTAGCGTGCCGACGGTGATCACATCGACTTTGGAACCATTTCCCACACGCATCGTCACCTCGTCCTTAGCCAGTCTTCGCTTAATCCGTAGTCCTTGTTTCGAGTTGCAAATATTAGCAACAGAACCAGTATCAAATACCCAAGTGCTACTGCGAGCTCTGGTAAGGTACACATCAATAACATGTATATCACATATACCTTTGTTCACCTTGCTATCCTTCTTATCTGCCAAATACATGGGGCAGTTCCGCTTCCAGTGACCAGTCTGCTTGTAGTAGAAGCACTCAGTCTCAGGTTTAGGTCCAGACTTGGGTTTCTTCTCTTGAGCAGCAACTTGTTTGCTGTTCTTCTTGAAGTTCCCCTTCTTCTTCGCTTTGCCCTTTTTCTTGAAACTTGTGGTCTTATTAACCATCAACACTTGATGCTCCTTCTCGATTTCTACCTCCGCAGTCTTTAGCATTGCGAAGAGCTCGGGAATCGTCTTATCCATCCCTTGCATGTTATAGTTCATCACGAAGCTCTTGTAGCTTGGTGGTAGTGATTGAAGAATTCTGTCAATGACGCTATCATCCGGAAGATTAACTCCCAATTGAATCAAGTGATTGTTATACCCAGACATTCTGAGTATATGCTCACTGACAGAACTATTCTCCTCTATCTTGCAGCTGTAGAACTTATTGGAGACTTCATATCTCTCAATCTGGGCATTTGCTTGAAATATTAAATTCAACTCCTGGAACATCTCATATGCTCCATGATGTTCAAAACGTCGTTGAAGTCCCGGTTCTAAGCCCTAAAGCATGGCACACTGAACTAGCGAGTAGTCATCAGCTTTGCTCTGCCAGACGTTCATAACATCAGGTGTTGCTCCTGCAGCAGGTTTGGCACCTAGCGGTGCTTCCAGGGCGTGCAATAATGAGGATAATCCTCAAATTACGGACCTAGTCCGTGTAATTGCTACCATCATCTTTCAACTTTGCTTTCTCAAGGAACGCATTAAAATTCAACGGAACAACAGCACAAGCCATCTATCTACAACAACATAGACGTGCAAAATACTATCAGGTACTAAGTTCATGATAAATTTAAGTTTAATTAATCATATTACTAAAGAACTCCCACTTAGATAGACATCCCTCTAATCATTTAAGTGATCACGTGATCCAAATCAACTAAACCATAACCGATCATGACATGAAATGGAGTAGTTTTCAATGGTGAGCATCACTATGTTGATCATATCTACTATATGATTCACGCTCAACCTTTCGGTCTCAGTGTTTCGAGGCCATATCTGCATATGCTAGGCTCGTCAAGTTTAACCCGAGTATTCTGCGTGTGCAAAACTGGCTTGCGCCCGTTGTAGATGGACATAGAGCTTATCACACCCGATCATCATGTGGTGTCTCGGCACGACGAACTTTGGCAATGGTGCATACTCAGGAGAATACTTTTATCTTGAAATTTAGTGAGAGATCATCTTATAATGCTACTGTCAATCAAAGCAAAATAAGATGCATAAAAGATAAACATCACATGCAATCAATATAAGAGATATGATATGGCCACCATCATCTTGTGCTTGTGATCTCCATCTCCGAAGCACCATCATGATCACCATCATCACCGGCGCGACACCTTGATCTCCATCGTAGCATCATTGCCGTCTCGCCAACTATTGCTTCTACGACTATCGCTACCGCTTAGTGATAAAACCAGGCTCGGATGCCACTATTGGGGAACGTAGTAATTTCAAAAAAAAATCCTACGCACACACAAGATCATGGTGATGCATAGCAACAAGAGGGGAGAGTGTGTCCAGGTACCCTCGTAGACCAAAAGCAGAAGTGTTAGCACAACACGGTTGATGTAGTCGTACGTCTTCACGATCCGACCGATCAAGTACCGAACACACGGCACCTCCGAGATTAGTACACGTTCAACTCGATGATGTCCCTCGAACTCCGATCCAGCCGAGCTTTGAGGGAGAGTTCTGTCAGCACGACGGCGTGGTGACGATGATGATGTTCTACCGACGCAGGGCTTCGCCTAAGCACCGCTACGATATTATCGAGGTGGATTATGGTGGAGGGGGGCACCGCACACGGCTAAGAGATCCAAGAGATCAATTGTTGTGTTCCCAAGGGGTGCCTCCCTCCCTGTTTATAAAGGAGTCGAGGAGGGGGAGGGGGCCGGCCACCCTAGGCGCACCCCATGAGGAGTCCTACTCCCACCGGGAATAGGACTCCCCCTTTCCATGTGGGAGTAGGAGAGGAGAGGGAAGGAGAGAGGGGGGAAAGGGGGGCTCCCCCCCTCCTTGTCCAATTCAGACTAGGGGGAGGGGGTGCACGGCTGCCCCTTGGCCGCCCCTCCTCTTCTCCACTAGAGCCCAATAGGCCCATTAGTCTCCCCGGGTGTTTCCGGTAACCCCCATGGTACTCCGGTATATGCCCGATACTCCCCGAAACCATTCCGGTGTCCGAACATAGTTGTCCAATATATCAATCTTTATGTCTCGACCATTTCGAGACTCCTCGTCATGTCCGTGATCACATCTGGGACTCCGAACTACCTTCGGTTCATCAAAACACATAAACTCATAATATAACCGTCATCGACCTTTAAGCGTGCGGACTCTACGGGTTCGAGAACTATGTAGACATGACCGAGACACGTCTCTGGTCAATAACCAATAGAGGAACCTGGATGCTCATATTGGCTCCCACATATTCTATGAAGATCTTTGTCGTCAAACCGCATAGCAACATACGTTGTTCCCTTTGTCATCGGTATGTTACTTGCCCGAGATTCGATCGTCGGTATCTCAATACCTAGTTCAATCTCGTTACTGGCAAGTCTCTTTACTCATTCCATAATACATCATCCTGTAACTAACTCATTAGTTGCAATGCTTGCAAGGCTTATAGTGATGTGCATTACCGAGTGGGCCCAGAGATAACTCTCCAACAATTGGAGTGACAAATCCTAATCTCGAAGTACGCCAACCCAACAAGTACCTTCGGAGACACCTGTAGAGCACCTTTATAATCACCCAGTTACATTGTGATGTTTGGTAGCACACAAAGTGTTCCTCCGGTAAACGGGAGTTGCATAATCTCATAGTCATAGGAACATGTATAAGTCATGAAGAAAGCAATAGCAACATACTAAACGATCAAGTGCTAAGCTAACGGAATGGGTCAAGTCAATCACATCATTCTCCTAATTATGTGATCCCGTTAATCAAATGAAAATTGTTTGTCTATGGCTAGGAAACATAACCATCTTTGATCAACGAGCTAGTCAAGTAGAGGCATACTGCTGACACTCTATTTTTCTATGTATTCACACATGTATCATGTTTTCGGTTAATACAATTCTAGCATGAATAATAAACATTTATCATGATATAAGGAAATAAATAATAACTTTATTATTGCCTCTAGGGCATATTCCTTCAATTACCACTACCGACTCGAAACCTTTTAGTATGCAAGATAGTAGGTTCCTCAAGGGGATCCTCGAAGGCATCAAAGTTTCCCATGTTATTATTGCGTTCATTAGCGATAACCTCCCCAGATTCAGACATGGCGAAAGAAAGGCGAGCAGAAAAGAAGCGAACGGAAAGAAAGGGCGAATAAAATGGCAAGGGTGAAGTGGGGGAGAGGAAAACGAGAGGCAAATGGAAAATAATGTAATGCGAGGGATAAGAGTTTGTGATGGGTACTTGGTATCTCTTGACTTGTACGTAGACTCCACGGCAACAGCGCCACAATCCTTCTTGCTACCTCTTGAGCACTGCGTTGGTTTTCCTTTGAAAAGGAAAGGGTGATGCGGTAAAGTAGGGTAAGTATTTCCCTTAGTTTTTGAGAACCAAGGTATCAATCCAGTAGGAGACTACAATCGATTCCCACGCACCTACACAAACAAATAAGAACCTCGCAACCAACACGATAAAGGGGTTGTCAATCCCGTCACGGTCACTTACGAGAGTGACATCATATAGAGATGATAAGATAATATTTTTGGTATTTCTATGATAAAGAGTAAAAGTAAAGATTGCAAGGTAAATAAAGATAGAAATAGCTTGTTGACGGAAGATTAATATGATGGAAAATAGACCCGGGGGCCATAGGTTTCACTAGTGGCTTCTCTCAAGATAGCATAAGTATTACGATGGGTAAACGAATTACTGTCGAGCAATTGATAGAATTGAGCATAGTTATGAGAATATATAGGTATGATCATGTATACAGGCATCACATCCGTGACAAGTAGACCGACTCCTGCCTGCATCTACTACTATTACTCCACACATCGACCGCTATCCAGCATGCATCTAGAGTATTAAGTTCATAAGAACAGAGTAACGCTTTAAGCAAGATGACATGATGTAGAGGGATAAACTCATGCAATATGATATAAACCCCATCTTTTTATCCTCGATGGCAACAATACAATACGTGTCGTTTCCCCTACTGTCACTGGGATCGAGCACCGCAAGATTGAACCCAAAGCTAAGCACTTCTCCCATTGCAAGAAAGATCAATCTAGTAGGCCAAACCAAACTGATAATTTGAAGATACTTGCAAAGATAACCAATCATACATAAAAGAATTCAGAGGAGATTCAAATATTGTTCATAGATAATCTTGATCATAAACCCACAATTCATCGGATCTCAACAAACACACCGCAAAAGAAGAGTTACATCAAATAGATCTCCAAGAGAATCGAGGAGAACTTTGTATTGAGATCCGAAGAGAGAGAAGAAGCCATCTAGCTAATAACTATGGACCCGAAGGTCTGAGGTAAACTACTCACACATCATCGGAGAGGCTATGGTGTTGATGTAGAAGCCCTACGTGTCCAATGCCCCTCCGACGGAGCGCCGGAAAAGGCCCCAAGATGGGATCTCACGGGTACAGAAGGTTGCGGCGGTGGAAATAGGGTTTTGGCTCCTCGTTTGATGGTTTGGGGGTACGTAGGTATATATAGGAGGAAGAAGTAGGTCGGTGGAGCTACGAGGGGCCCACGAGGGTGGAGGGCGCGCCCAGGGGGTAGGCGCCCCCCTACCTCATGGCTTCCTCGTTCGTTTCTTGATGACCACTCCAAGTCCTCTGGATCATGTTTGTTCCGAAAATCACGTTCTCGAAGGTTTCATTCCGTTTGGACTCCGTTTGATATTTCTTTTGTGCGAAACACTGAAATAGGCAAAAAAATAGCAATTTGGGCTGGGCCTCCGGTTAATAGGTTAGTCCCGAAAATAATATAAAAGTGTATAATAAAGCCCATTAATCATTCAAAACAGAATATATAATAGCATGGAACAATCAAAAATTATAGATACATTGGAGACGTATATGGCTCTCAATCTACTGCTGCTTCCCTTCAATCATAAGAGCCTTGTCTACCAGCTCCTGGTAGTTGTTAAATGTTGCCACCATCAACTGCATGCCCATCTCATCATTCAGCCCTTCCATAAACTTCTCCTGCTTCGCGGCATCTGTGGCCACATCATCAGGGGCATAACGAGATAGCTTACTAAACTCATCTACGTACTGAGCCATAGTATGATTTCCCTGGCGCAAGTTGCACGCTTCTTCATGCTCATAGCTCTAGTTGAGACATGGGTGCTGAAACTGACCCCAAGTGATATTGGCTATAGGAAAAGTGGTCGTGTAATTCTCCCACCATGAAGCTGCTGGTCCATCCAATTGATGTGCGGCGAAATGCACCTTCTCAGCATTGGTGCAGCCTGCAGTGGTCACCTCCCTTCCAATCTTGCATAGCCAGTCATCCGCAACTATTGGCTCGGTGCTAGTGGAAAACACCGGCGGCTGCAACCTTAGAAAACGGGCTAAGTTGTCCACTAGAGGTGGTGATGGCGGGTTGTTGTTGTTATTGTTGCCTTGGTTCTGGACTAATATCTGCATCAAGGTATTCTGCTGCTGGATCAACTGGGTGATCTCCGGTGGGAAGACAAATCCGGTATCACGTCTCAGAGGCATCTGATGGCTTCAGAGGGAAGAGATTAGAATAGAAATGAGGTCTAGTAAGAAAACACTACCCATATGCACATGAGACAAACACAATCATATCACACCAAATCAATTCAAGCAAGGGCATACAATCGGTCTAGAACTATCGTTACAGAAGTGCTCGGACTACTACTATATACAGGGGAAATACTACTATTCTTATGGGGGTCATCTAGAAATTTTGATCGGTGGAAGACTGCATGATATCCGCTCCAGCTTCGTCTTCATAGTCATAATCACTACCATCAGGGTCGGAGTTGGTGTCGTCGATGATGATGTAGTCTTCAGAACGAATCTCCTTGGGTTCGTCGTCTTCTCCTGGCGCGGGGTCTCCCATGAAAACTCCTAGCTTCCTCATCAGGTCGTCATTCTTCTCCACAAGTATCGTCATTTACTCCTCACATCCATCGCGTGTAGACTTGAGTTCCTCTTCTAGCTCTGTGATCCTGGTCATTGCCTTCTTCAGATGTATCATGCTGGCGCACATCTGATTCTCCTGCCGATGAATGTGCTGGTTTAGCTCCTGGATGAAAGCTGCAATGGACCTGTCCCTCCTGGTGCTGGCTATCTCCCATTGCTCATCGCAGCGCCCATATATCTGATAGATAGTGTCGTTCATCTCATGTTTGTAGACTTCTCCAATTCGTCCCATAGCAATGTGGGCTGCCATGCTCTTGCCTAGACTCCAGGTGGGTGCATCAAAGGAAAATTCTATGGGCTCAGTGACTGGCGTGAATGTCCTTCCTGGAACTTGAACTCGAATCATCCAATGCTCCTCTTCTGGTAAAGTGGTGGTGTAGGTCCCGGTGAAGCTGGGTATTCCGATGTTCAGGTACCTAGTGACTTCCTTCAAGTGTCATCCAAAGGGTGTGTCTTCATCCAGTTGAGCAAACTTGTTCCTTGAGTCCGCCATCCTAATGAGTAGAAAATGGAGAGGAGTCAGAAATGAGTAGAGAAGAGTGACCTATGGCTTATCTTAGTGGTCGTGTCTTACATGTAGCATGTGCTCTGATACCATCTTGTAGCGATCCGACCTCAGACGATCAAATCTCTGTGTTCAGTGTCATCCTGGATCGATAATGCTGACACACACATTACTTGAATGGATTTATAACAGACTAGAAATCACACACTTATTACATCGAATGTCTCAAAAGAGAACTTATTACAATAAATATGGCTTAAGGCCATCTAAATAAGATAACAGCGGAAGGCTTGGAAGATAAAGTGAGTCCATCAACTCCAACGACATAGCTGAGTGCATGAAAAACGACCTAGCGCACCTTACTCTTCGTCTGAAAAGTCTGCAACATGATATGTTGCAGCTCGAAACGGGTCAGCACATGGAATATTCTGGCAATATAACACAGTAGAGCAATGAACAGATAAATGATATCACTACATGCATATATGGCTGGTGGAGGCTCTATGGTTATATTGTTTTGCAAAAAGCCAATTTTTTCCTACAACAAAGGAATATTTTTATTATTATTTAACTATCATGGTGGTTGAAACATCATTGAGAAGGTTCCTCCAACTCAATCCCAAATAAGGTAACCATTTACAACCCGTCAAATTAATTTAGAGTGATGAGATCAAATCAATAATTCAAGTACCAGATACTCAAGATGTCCATAACCGAGGACACGGCTAACCATGATTAGTTTGTACACTCTGCAGAGGTTTGCGCACTTTTCCCCACAAGACTCGATCTCCTCCATTGGATTTCTCACGCTACAAGGTGTTTGACAAATGGATGACCGAGACACAGTCTTTCAGAAGTATTAACTCTTTACTCTAGGTAGACAGTTACACCTACTTTCCCCTACATCTGCTAGCCTACCACTGAAGGAGGTCACACAACATACTCAACTATGCCAGAGCCCATAATGGCTTGTGGATGCACACGGAAGTTTCTAGCATGAATAATCTTATGATTCCTTTGAGCCTGCGTGGCGGACCATAGGATGATCACACAAGTACTCCGGGATATCCTAGGACAACATTGGATTCTCCAGGTGCCCACAAGCAATCCACTCAGATGTGTATTAAACTTGCCACCTTAAGTTGAACCATTAATTAACAAACTCACATCTGTCATGGATACACTCAAACCCAATCCACGTCTATGAGCATAGCATGGCAATATACGCATAACATAGAAGTAACTCCCAAGGGTTTGATAATAAAACAGGTAATAGGTTCTACCTCATCATCTACTTCCCAGACCCACATGTTAAGAGATCCTACTCATGCAATGTGTGAGGGTTGAAACTAAATGCATAAAAACTGGGTAATGAAGGGGTATGATCAATGTGTTACTTGCCTTGCTGACGATCTGCAAATCCTAGAGACTCGTAGTAGCACGCTTCACACTCCGGGAATTCTAACGCAAACAAACAATAGCATACATAAGCACTCAAGCAAATATGCACGGGTAAAACTCAAATAATAAGATCGAATCTGAAAACTCAACTGAAGAGATTCGATTTGCAAAAAGAATCAAATCAAACGGAGCAATGGAACTCAAACTACGAAAGAAACAAGATCCGCTTACTAATCTGGACTAAAGAAAAAAAATTACAGTACCAAAATCTTGTTCAAGTTGGTTAAACAGAAAGAGGGCTTCGAGACGAAGACCTAGGCGCTTGTTTCACATGATTTGGATAAACGAGCGAAAAGATAAACTAAAACGAAGATTAGGGCAGAAATCGCGATCGAAAATAATTGTGGAAAAACCTGGAAAAATAAAACGAGACAAACAGGCTAACGAACGAACGTTCCCTGTCTGCGGCTAACTCACAAACAGCATTCATTAAAACGAACATACGGACGAACGTCCGCTAAATAATAAACCGACGAAAAACCAAACCGAACCAAAATCTAAAAAAATGAATCTAGGGTTTACTAAAAACTGATCAGTTTTTCCTGAGAAAAACCGGACGGCGGCGGGGTCGGCGGCCGCTCCGGCAGCGGCGGGGCGATCGGTGGTGGCGGCGTCACGGGCTGGCGGCGGCCGCGGCATGCGGATCAAGGCGGTAGTGCGGTGGCTAGGGTTTGGGGCGGCGGGGCTGGTGGCGGGGTCGGGCCGTGGCTTATAAAGCCTAGCCGGGTAGTGTCCGGATCGGGCACGGCCCGGTTAGGTCGGTACATTTTTTTTTAAAATAATCCTAACGCGGAAAGACAAATAAAAGAAATACTAAACGGAGTCCAAAAATCCTAAAATAAATTTTCACGATCCTCTAATAATATTGCGGAGAAACTGAACATTTATTTGGGCCTCTAATGCAATTTTGAAAAACGCATATTTTTCCTAATTCAAATAAAATAGCAATAAAAGTCTAAAAGAACTATTTATTTGATTTTAATGTTTTTCCTCCAATATTCCCTTTATTTTGGAGAAGTCATATTATCTCCTCTCATATATTTTAATTTGAAATATTTTCGGAGAGAAAAATAATTAAAACCAAAGTGATCCTTGTTCCGATATTTGATAAAATTCAAATATGAAAAACGTGAAATCCCCAACTCTCTCCGTGGGTCCTTGAGTTGCCTAGAATTTCGAGGATCGGAAAGCAAAAATGCAATAAAATATGATATGCATGAATGACCTATGTATAACATTCCAACTTGAAAATTTGGGATGTTACAATTGTGGCATGAATGTTCAGCTCCATAAGATTCAAAATAACAGTTTAATATTGACATAAAAACAATAATACTTCAAGCGTACTAGTAAAGCAATCATGTCTTCTCAAAATGACATGGCCAAAGAAAGTTATCCCTACAAAATCATATAGTCTGCCTATGCTCTATCTTCATCACACAAAATATTTAAATCATGCACAACCCTGATGACAAGCCAAGCAATTGTTTCATACTTTTTATGTTCTCAAAATTTTTCAATCTTCATGCAATACATGAGTGTGAGCCATGGACATAGCACTATAGATGGAATAGAATGGTGGTTGTGGAGAAGACAAAAAGGAGAAAATAGTCTCACATCAACTAGGCGTATCAACGGGCTATGGAGATGCCCATCAATAGATATCAATGTGAGTGAGTAGGGGTTGCCATGCAACGGATGCACTAGAGCTATAAGTGTATGAAAGCTCAACAAAAGAAACTAAGTGGGTGTGCATCCAACTTGCTTGGTCACAAATACCTAGGGCAATTTGAGGAAGCCCATCATTGGAATATACAAGCCAAGTTCTATAATGTAAAATTCCCACTAGTGTAAAAGTGACAACATAGGAGACTCTCTATCATGAAGATCATGGTGCTACTTTGAAGCACAAGTGTGGTAAAAGGATAGTAGCATTGTCCCTTCTCTCTTTTTCTCTCATTTTTTTATTTGGGCCTTTCTCTTTTTTTATGGCCTCTTTTTTTCTGGAGTCTCATCCCGACTTGTGGGGGAATCATAGTATCCATCATCCTTTCTCACTGGGACAATGCTCTAATAATGATGATCGTCACATTTTTATTTACTTACAACTCAAGAATTACAACTCAATACTTACAACAAAATATGACTCTATGTGATTGCCTCCGGTAGTGTACCGGGATGTGCAATGAATCAAGAGTGACATGTATGAAAATCATGAACGGTGGCTTTGCCACAAATACGATGTCAACTACATGATCATGCATAGCAATATGACAATGATGAAGCACATAGAGTATTCTAATAAATTCCGATTCATGTGTATCTCTCCAAAAGGTGTGTACAGCAAGGATGATTGTGGTAAACTCAAAAGGAAAGACTCAAATCATAAAATACACTCCAAGCAAAACTCATCGTGTGGTGAATAAAAATATAGCCTCAAGTAAAGTTACCGATAGACGAAGACGAAAGAGGGGATGCCTTCCGGGACATCGCCAAGCTTAGGCTTTTGGTTGTCCTTTAATTTTACCTTGGGGTGCCTTGGGCATCCCCAAGCTTAGGCTCTTGCCACTCCTTATTCCAAAATCCATCAAATCTTTACGCAAAAACTTGAAAACTTCACAACACAAAACTTAAACAGAAAATCTCATGAGCTCTGTTAGTGTAAGAAAACAAATCACCACTTTAAGTTACTGTAATGAACTCATTCTTTATTTACATTGGTGTTAAACCTACTGTATTCCAACTTCTCTATGGTTCATACCCCCTGGATACTAGCCATAGATTCATCAAAATAAGCAAACAACACACGAAAAACAGAATCTGTCAAAACAGAACAATCTGTAGTAATCTGTATCAAGTGAATACTTCTGGAACTCCAAAAATTCTGAAATAAATTGGTGGACTTGAGTAATTTGTCTATTAATCATCTGCATGCATGCGAAGTTGACACTCTCAACACGATCCACATGCATGCGAAGTTGGCACTCTTCCAAAATAGTGGGATTATCATTAACTAAAGTCATGACCTCTCAAAACCCACTTTTATCAAAAATACCATAAGATTGAACATTCTCCAAATATGTGGGATCTAAAGTTGACACTCTTCCAAACCCACTTTCAATATTATTGCAAACACTATTATCAATCTCATATTCATCATGGGGCTTAAATAAATTTTCAAGATCATAAAAAGAATCACCCCAATCATGATCATTGCAACAAGTAGTAGACATAGCAAAGCTAGCATCCCCAAGCTTAGGGTTTTGCATATTATTAGCACAATTGACATCAAGAGAACTTATAGTAAAATCATTGTAATCATGCTTTTTATTCAAGGAACTATCGTGAATCTCCTCGTAAATTTCTTCATCACAATTTTCAGATTCACGAATTTCAAGCAAAACCTCATAAAGAATCTAGTGCACTCAAATCACTAGAAATTGGTTCATCATAATTGGATCTCTTAAAAAGATTAGCAAGGGGATGAGGATCCATAAACTTTTAGCAAGCGAAGATGCAAGCAAAAAGAAGGCACATGGTAACACAAGATCGAACGGAAGGAGGGTGAAGAAAAAGGCAAAGGTTTTCAAAAATCATTTTAGAAGTGGGGGAGAGGAAAGCAAGAGGCAAATGGCAAATAATGTAATGCGAGGGATAAGAGTTTGTGATGGGTACTTGGTATGTCTTGACTTGAGCGTAGATCTCCCCGGCAACGGCGCCAGAAATGGCTAGTTGACGGGAGATCAAATCTTGACTTGACTTGGCGCAAATCTCCGCGGCAACGGCGCCAGAAATCCTTCTTGCTACCTCTTGAGGTTTTCCCTTAAAGAGGAAAGGGTGATGCAGCAAACTAGCGTAAGTATTTCTCTCAGTTTTGAGGACCAAGGTATCAATCCAGTAGGAGACTACACGCAAGTCGCCTAGTACCCGCACAAACAACCAAGAGCCTTGCAACCAATGCGATAAAGGGGTTGTCAATCCCTTCAAAGCGACTTGCAAAAGTGAGATCTGATAAACATAGTAAGATAAATATTTTTGGTATTTTTGTATAGATTGGAAAGTAAAGATTGCAAAATAAATTAAATAGTAAACTGGAAACTTATATGATGGAAAATAGACTCGGGGCCATAGGTTTCACTAGTGGCTTCTGTCATGATAGCATATATTATGGTGGGTGAACAAACTACTGCCGAGCAATTGATAGAAAAGCGCATAGTTATGAGAATATCTAGGCATGATAATGAACATAGGCATCACGTCCGTGTCAAGTAGACCGAAACGATTCTGCATCTACTACTATTACTCCACACATGACCGCTATCCAGCATGCATCTAGAGTATTAAGTTCATACGAACAGAGTAACGCATTAGGCAAGATGACATGATGTAGAGGGATAAACTCAAGCAATATGATATGAACCCCATCTTTTAATCCTCGATGGCAACAATACAATACGTGCCTTGCTACCCTGCTATCACTAGGAAAGGACACCGCAAGACTGAACCCAAAGCTAAGCACTTCTCCCATTGCAAGAAAGATCAATCTAGTCGGCCAAACTAAACCGATAATTCGAAGAGACTTGCAAATATATCAAATCATGCATATAAGAATTCAGAGAAGAATCAAATATTGTTCATAGATAATCTTGATCAGAAACCCACAATTCATCGGATCTCGGCAAATACACCACAAAAAGTATTACATTGAATAGATCTCCAAGAACATAGAGGAGAACTTTGTATTGAGAACCAAAGAGAGAGAAGAAGCCATCTAGCTAATAACTATGGACCCGAAGGTCTGTGGTAAACTACTCACACATCATCGGAGAAGCTATGGTGTTGATGTAGAGGCCCTCCATGATCGAATCCCCCTCCGGCAGATCGCTGGAAAAGGCCCCAAGATGGGATCTCACGGGTACAGAAGTTTGCGATGGTGGAAAAGTGGTTTTGTGGCTCTTCTGGATGTTTTCAGGGTATAAGAGTATATATAGGCAAAAGAAGTAGGCCGGTGGAGCTACGAGGGGCCCATGAGGGTGGGGGCCGCGTCTACCCCCTGGGCATGCCCTCCTGCCTCGTGGCCACTTCGTTGCGTCTCTCACTTCCTCTCCAAGTCTCCTGGATTGCGTTTGTTCCAAGAAAGATTCTCGTGAAGGTTTCGTTCCGTTTGGATTCCGTTTGATATTCCTTTTCAGCGGAACACTGAAATAGGCAAAAAACAACAACTGGCACTGGGCCTCCGGTTAATAGATTAGTCCCAAAAATAATATAAAAGAGCATATTAAAGCCCATTAAACATCCAAAACAGATAATATAATAGCATGGAACAATCAAAAATTATAGATACGTTGGAGACGTATCAGGTAGCAGCCTCACATGTGCTTCCTGATGCCCAATTCTTTTTTGGTTTTGCTATATTCAACCTTGTCTCTGAAATTTTACATATTTCGGTGTTGCTGCTATATGCAGGTATATACACTACTTGCTTCCAAAAGAATTCTAACCGCACTTAGATGGAAAGTCTGAAGTTCTACTACTAGCTTCTCAATAGGGAATTTGTGGGGTTGTCTCCAAGTTGAATGGAAATTGTACTAAGATAGATGTGTTCGAAATTATCAATAATCATATACTGAGGCTTTCATTTTCCTTGAGATGGCAATAGTACTAAGATAGATGGAATAGCAAAGAAGCTTATGGAGGAAAGGAATGAACTTATTGATTGCCAGGGCTGCTGGTTGACATAATATACAATGTCTTCAAACCTCTTTCTGCATAAATTCAAGTGCATTTAGAGGTACACATTTTTGTTATATCACAACTACAATACGTGTCTCAGACGTCTATTATGTAATATTTTAATATTTGCATCTAACTATTATTAGCTCTATTGTTTGAAAAGTACAAACCCTACGCGCAAACCCCCTTTTACGTATTTCAATTGTGTGCAACCTCAGAATTTAACTTTGAAACATGTTTTGGCACTTAATTTGGTTTTCCATCTTATATCTCTACTACAGTGGACTAGGAAATCAGCTTTACATTTGGCATGTCATAGAAATGATTCATTTTTGCTATTTTAGAAAGAAAAGTGAACTTGATTTTTCTGTTGTTATCCATTAATTTGTCTGTGTTACATGTAAACCGTCTTTGCCATTTGGCAGATCAAATCTTGTTGTTTTCACTTCCACTGAAACACCCTACTTAACGCACCACTTCCTAAGATTATCTATTCTGATGTTTAAAAAATAACTTTAGATCTATTCAAATTTTATATTATAGAAGTTATCTTCTTATAGTTCTCTCAATTTTTAAGTTATGTATTCTCATGTTTCCTGAGTAAATTTAGACCTCTTTACAATTTTACATTATACTTGTTGTTATTTCACGAAGTATTATGCTTGACGCCTTGCGATACACATAAAAGGTTGACTTGGAGAATACCCTCGTCAATGAGAACCTAAGATAGTCGAAAGAAAGTGTGTATCTTCTCGGAGACCAAGGAATGAGAAGTTTAGTGGTATGCAAAATTGATAATTAGTGTCAATCTTATTGCTACACGTACATTCTAACCTTTCTACCTAATAACTTTTATGCAAGAAAATTTGTCAACCATTATGATTCAGCCGTGCTTTTATGAAGGGGATTTTGATATATGTTGCTATATTTGTCATAAAATTTATTTCAATATTAAATTTACTTTTGTGTGGTTTTAGTACTAGTACGTGTGAGGAGGAAGTTAGACTTGATGGGCTGGTGGTACCTCAGAAGGACACCTTTCGATATTTGGGGTCAATGCTGCAGGAGGATGGGGGTATTGATGAAGATGTGGACCATCGAATCAAAGCTGGATGGATGAAGTGGAGCCAAGCTTCTGGCATTCTCTATGACAAGAGAGTGCCACAAAAGTTAAAAGGCAAGTTCTACAGGATGGCTGTTCGACCCGCAATGTTGTATGGCGCTAAGTATTGGCTGACTAAAAGGTCACATGTTCAACAGTTAGGTGTGGCGGAGATGCATATGTTGAGATGGATGTGTGGCCACACGAGGAAGGATAGAGTCCAGAATGATGATATACGAGATAGAGTTGGGGAGCACCAATTGAAGAGAAGTTTGTCCAACATCGTCTGAGATGGTTTGGGCATATTCAGCGTAGGTCTCCAGAAGCTCCAGTGCATAGCGGACGGTTAAAGCATGCGGAGAATGTCAAGAGAGGTCGGGGTATACCAAATTTGACATGGGAGGAGTCCGTTAAGAGAGACCTGAAGGATTGGAGTATCACAAAGAACTAGCTATGGACAGGGGTGCCTGGAAGCTTGCTAAGTTGCTATCCGTGTGCCAGAGTCATGAGTTGGTCGCGAGATCTTATGGATTTCACCTCTAGCCTACCCCAACTTGTTTGGGACTAAAGGCTTTGTTGTTATTTGTTTGTATTAAATTTACTTTTCTGGATACATTAAAGTACATATCATCTATTTCAGAAGGAAGTGCAAGCGAATCTCATGACTATAATTCGACCATAACATCTACTCCCTCCATAAAGAAATATAAGAGCGCTTAGATAAAAAAAAAGTAGTGATCTAAACACTCCTGTATTTCTTTACAGAGGGACTATTTTGATACACCTGTTTTTTTGTTATTTGTTTTGTTTCATCTAGCTCTTTTTAAAAACTACGGATCTGATTTCTGAATTGTTGAAGCTGGTTTAGATGATGAGGGTGACTAGCCGATGGATGGGATTAGTCCTTCTATGAAGTCTGTTGGCATAAGAAGCTGCCAAGATCCCGCTGAGAAAGAAAAGGTTATGTGTATGTGGCCAATGATCAAGGACGACATAGGAATGTTACCAAACTTTGTCTGCTTATTTACTTTATTGAATCACTTTCATCACTAGGAAAGTTTCTTGAGGATATTAAGTATTCCTACCTTATCGGCCGTGCATATGAAAGCGGCAAAGTGTATGACTTCTTTGCACTATTTTTGCGTCCTCTTCTTTTCTTACTTGACTCAATTTAGTCCAGAGGAGATACTCGACTCTCTTCAGCCGCCACCGGCAGCATGCTGAAACCGATGTCTGTCGATAATGATTAGGAAGGTGAGCTTATTAGTTGTGTGATCTCCTCAACAGTGTGTGTGGTCTCGTTGGTTCAAGGTCGGCCGGGTTCCCTTCTATGTGGGTGTGCCATAACACTTTTTGCCTGGGTTTCCGTTAATTAATCGGGCAACTCTATTCTTCCTTCTTTAATGAATCGGTACTAAGGAACCGTGTTTCAAAAAAATACTACAGATGATGTATGGACAGAGGAAGTGATGTATCAACACGTTCAACCCCTACTATGAGTGCTCTGAGTACTGTATTAAGAAGATTTCAAATAAGAAAGTAGGCACCACCTTCCTTTTCATTTTGTAATTTCAAAAACAATTAGAGATGTCTAAGTATTGTCTGTTTGGTTGACTTCCTGTTAGCATCAGAGTGTTAAACCAATACAAGTCATGTTGGTATTATCACTTGTTTGCAATTGTAATGTATAGTGTATACATGATTTAAATATCAATATTTCATAAAATTATGTTCTTCTTCATTTGCTAAAAATATTAAGAACTGAGGTTTTAATTATAGTTCAATTGATTGCGATATTTGAAGTACTAGATACTTATCACATTTTTAAAGCTTTTTTTACGTAAAGATTTCACTAAGCAGCTAACATAGTAGGGGTCACAATATAATTTCTTTAGCATTGCTTGATTTGGCTATATGGTTCTCAACTGTTTGCTCATGCATTGACTATAAACCCTGCTCACGATGGATTTGTGAGAAGCAAACCTGTTAGATAAGTAGTTACTATATTCTGTGTGGGGTACAGAAATAATTTATGTATGCTAATATCTCTCATGCTATCAACTTAAGTGTGTTTCTACACTTGGTGAAGCCATTTTGATATCCAGTATTGGTTGGGCACTGCAATACACTCCACTTGGATGGTTTTGTCAACACATAATTTGAAGCTCTATGATTTGGCAAGAGGGTTTGTTTAAGAAATTATGTATATCTTAAAGTTTTGCATCTCAATTTTATTATTTGTCTTGAACAGGAGGAAGTCTAGAATTTGCTTCAAGGACATAAGTCGTCAACATAGAAAAGTCAAACATAGTCAGAATGAAATCTGGCCGGAGAAGCCGATTGTACCTTTTCCTGAAATCTGGTTTGAAGAAGACGATTGTATGTTCTTCCATGGTGATGCCATTCACTTGCCTCATTTTTAAAGATCACATGTGCAACACAATGATGTAAAGGGAATCACGTGGATGGGGAAGGGGTGTGATAAGATGGGATTGAAGGAGCACATGAAAATAGATATTTTTGTTAGGGTGGAAATTGAAATGAATGCTTGGAGAAACATATTTAGAGGAAAGCGAGAGATAGGCAAGAACTGTTTGTCATAGTGTAACATCCCAATTTTCCTAAATTAGGATGTTATTAGATCATTCATATGTATATCATATTTTTATTGCATTATTTGTTTTTCTGCAATATTCGAATCATTATGCAACTCAAGGCAAGTTATTGGAGTGGAGATAACATGACTTCTCCCCTGTTTAAAAATGTTCATAATGTGCAGAATATTATTTTCAATTCATTTGATATGTTCTGGTAATTTTTGCAATCTCCAAAATATTTTAATTGCGTGTTATTTTACTGTTTGTGTGGCCTTTTGCATCAAAATGAATTTCTAAAATTGAATTAGGTGAGGAACTAGTGTTCCTGTAGTTTATACTAGATCATTGATGGCGCGCGTTGCTGCGCCCGTCTAGTTGTAGAGTAATGTAGAATGTTACCAAAAGCAGCTCAAAATAATAATGATATATATGATGGAAAAAAGTAGGTGGCATGACTTATAGAATCTTATCACTTGTTAGGCATACATCATGAAATCCGTATATTGTAAATTTGTAGCACACACATTGCTATTCTCCTAAGCTTCTTTATTTAGGACCAACATTCAACTGCAGAGCATGTTCGTGAAGATATATATGAACAAAGGCTGACATACCATATACATGATCATGCAAGATTGACTTGAGAATTTCAATTTTGTTGAGCTTCTAGCCACAAGAATGCTTCTTGATAATATTGTATGTATGTAGAAATGATCAACTTGGGATGGCTATGAGCAAAGTCCTTGATACATAAGCATACATGATCTGGGTGTTCTCAGAACTTTCCCTCCGTTATCACACTTTTCACAAAGAACAACAAAAAGAACCAAAAAGGTTTAGACCAATTACACAACTCAGGAGCTCAACCCTCACATATTTCATTCATTCTAGTTATATTATTAAAAAAACAAAGCACTCACTTCTTGTTTCCGAGCAGGCACACTGCAACAACAAAATAACTCTGTTGTCTTTTCTCCTGAAACCCAGGCTATTCTGATGTTAAGTTCCGCTAAGAAATCTGGGCTTTGTCCTTACCTACGAAAAAGTGAGATCTTTGGCCTACTAAGAAGAGAGAATTAACACAGCAAATCTCACTAACTGGATAACAGATGGTACACAGTTATAAGAAAAAGGATAAAGTCACTTGGAAGAAAATGTGGTACACGGTTATTGAAGAATAGTGATACCTAATGGTAGCTGAAGGGACCAAAAACATAAGTCCATTGAGCACCTCCATAGGACAAACGGATTGTCTCTCAAACTGCAGTTTGAAAGCCCCACATATTGTCCCTTTGCTATGATATAATCGGTACAATAATTGTCACACAAGGATTGTTGCTACTATAGTGTAGCAAAACTACTGACATGCAAAGCACAAAGTTAAATAGTAGCACAGCTAAATGCTATATAGGGCATATAGAGGAAGAAAAAACCATTATACTATTGTTTGTCGCAGATCAAGTCTGAATGAAATGGGGGATCAAACGATAATAAACTTCTAGGCATCTTAGCTCCCACTCTCTCTATATATGTATTACTCAAATTAAAATTGACAATCTCCAAAGGAAATATCCATTCGCTAGCTCCCAGAATGAGTTAATTTAAAACTACATGCAAATTTTCTTACCAAATTAAAATGCATGACAAAAAACAGAAGCATATCGTAAATTAGACTGCCTATTTTATGCAAGCGGGTGACAACTACTCAGTTCTTGCAAATTTTAAGCAAATTGATGAACTACCTTTTCCCCTAATTAGAAGGAATACAGTTCTCAGTTTTCACCATGACTATAATTTGGATTGCAGCTTGGTGAACTTACATTATTTGCATATGTATCGTAGTGTTAGTCACTGGTAATGGAGGAGGCCACAAGTGGAGGAACACACAATGGCATAAGTAGTGTCTGTAGAATTAAGAAATTCAAACTGGTGGAGTTTAATGCAGTGAGGTGAAATAAGCAAAACTAATTGCTAATAGAAATGTTGAATTAAACAATAAACTTAGAATTGGTATTGTGGTAAGTTACGGTTACCAAATACGACCCTACAAAAATGGACCATGCTACCTTACTTTGAGAAGTGTGCATACAAATCCAATGTAATTGGGGTAGTGCTAATAAATAATTAAACCAAAATCATGTTTCTGTAAAAGCTAAGGAATTTTTCTGATGTAAATACATACTTTGTCGTGCCTGGAGATTCCCTGTACCAGGAAAATAAAAATTGTTGTTCCGTTGCCTTTGATAGTTTAAGCAATCCAGAATCTCGCTCCAGCAGAAGGTTCGCTACATCATGGCGGCCTCTAATCGCCGCAGTTATCAAAGGAGTCACATTTTGATTGGCCAAACGTTTTCCCAAGGGATCGATCATGGTCCAGGAGTACCTTCACAATATCTACAAGCAGTGTCAGATGTCCATCTTTCTTGCTCATTAGCTTGTGTAGGCAATGGCACACTGCAGTTATCATACAGATCAGGTGAATTTCAGCACTGCAAAACCAATATAATTGGATCCATGGAGATTGATCAAAGACCCAAAAAACCATGGCAATCAATTAATTTAGAAATCCATAAACCCCTTTCTTCATGCGAACTATGAGATTCCAGTCTAGACACAAGGTCCAAAGCTCCCCTGTTCTCATGTAAAAATATGACCAATCAGAAGTGGTTTAGTATTGAAGTGTTTGTCAGTGCTCACCTCCGTGGCCTTCCTTTGAAGTGACATGCAGAGCATCAAATCCTGATTTGTTCTTCCTCGCAAGGCTCTCCTTGTCAGAGTGCTTGAACAACTCGACGACGATATTGATGAACCCTTTCTCAGTGATGATGAGTAGCATGGTCTCCCACATCGTTGGGCTCGTTCATTGACCACGGCAACGCAGATCTTCTCCTCCTGTCGAACTCCTCCCTGGTGCCGGTCATCTGTGCATCAATTTCGGCGATGATCTGGCGAAGGGAGTGAGGTCTGCATGTTGCGTGGTGAGAATATGGTCAGGCTTAGTTTTACATGCCATTTGGGTAAGATTTAATTCGACGGCAATAGTCAAAACTGTATATACATAGCCCGACGGCCCAATTAACCACAGGCCTTCCTTTCGGCCTCGGGAGCAGCTGCCCAAAGAACAGTTGGGCCAGTTGCGGGAGAGATGGCTTTCCACACGAGATCCAACGTCCAGAAACATTCAGATCGTGAAAATGGACGACCAGGAATGTGAATCGCTGAGAGACCTCGCTTTAGGCTCAGTTTTACTGTTCTTAACTAGATGATTCCCCGCGCTTTGCTGCGGACATCCTTGTACAACTTGCTGTAAATTTGGTTTCCCACAGAAAGTTGAATCATTGAATTCTGCAATTCAGTTATTTCAAGGCAGTTTCATGTGGCCATATAAACGAAGGTACATTGATAGGCATGAAAAATACTTCAACTCAGCTAGTGACCCGAATGGGTAAAAGCCAATGCAATTTGCATCTACTATGTTGTCAGAGCTGGGCTCAATTGAAGCTAAAAGTCCTTCATTACATGGCTGTAAGGCTAGACCATGAAAACTGAACCGGTGCAACCAAAGGCATTAGCAATGCTCGAATAATATAATGTGTAACATCATAGGAGAAGGATGATAATCTAGACCAAACAAAAAGAGGACATGTCAGAGCGGTATAAAAAGAGTATAGTTAGAAAGAGAACACTAATTAGTTCCTAATAAAAAAACAACAGTAGAGTGCGAACTTTAAAATATAAATCCATGAAGAATACATAGAAAAAAATTTAGGAACATGACCCCCCATTTGCATTGCTGCAAGTAAAACAGTTGTTATCCAAATGTGCAAAGCTTGTATGAATATGCATAGTAGATAAATGTGACTGGATTCATTTTTAACTATTCAATACCAAAAATCTAGAGAATCTAGAATATTTTGCTGTCAGTTGAAGATTCCAAGCAAAAAAAAAATGTCTAGAACAGGCTAATGAAAAGGCGCCTAGTACAGGACAAATCTCTTTATTGTTGATTAGTAGGCAGAGTTGTCCACACTACATGGGTATTACGCGGTTTTATACTACATAAAATAGGAACTCATATATGTTTGCCACGATATAGTTGAAAGCATGCCATATATCTCCTAACACCTATGTGGCTAGCTTGTAAAACTGGCATAACCATAGAGGGGCCTTACTAAGAGATAGAAACTGTAGGCATGAACATCCTGTAAACAGAACTTGTCACTCTAAATTGGTTCGCCCTGATTAGCATTTCGCACACAAGAAGGGATTCATTAAATAAAAAATTGAATCTGAGAGAAGTCCCCTTTATTGGATTTAGCAGAAGTTGAAGACCGTCCCACTATGAAGTTTGCATCTTAAACATCAATAACTTGGATAACTTCCCTCTTATCATATCAAGAGCCTGAAGGAAACCAAGCTTGTTGTAATAACTGAGAGAACACATTTAGTTTATCTTTACTGATGCTACCTAAGAATTATAGCCTTGCACATGCCACTGATTTATTACAAAAGGCAAAAAATGACCAGCCAAGCCCCTCCTAACCTCGAGGCACCGATCCAGGGAAAGAAGTAAGAATGCAACATCTAAAAAAGAGAGGGATGTAGGATGTAGGAAATCAAGCTGCTCAAACTATTAACTATCCAAGTCTCAAAAGGTTGATGGTTTGATTAGTAAGAAAACATAGAGCCGCAGCTAGCCATGCACTAATATCGGGAGGCGTAGGTGCACAGCAAAGTAGAAGCGGGACATAATACACCAAGCTGTGGAAAAAAATAACAATTATTCAGTGAGAGAGATGGACAAACTATACTCCCAAGATCTCAAAGCATTACGATTACATAGTATATGGTATGGCTATAAGATGTGAGAGGCAAAGGTTGTTGCTTAAAACTCGTCACTTGAGTGAGACAAAGCTGTCTGACTTGGTCGAGGAAGAGGCAAAGGTCTCACACAGGGAGTCTGGACGTCGTCCGCCTCAGCACCTTGCCACTGGATCCGAACCGCCGCCAATGGTATTCGTCATCTCATAGGTGAATGTATAAGTGCGTTCATGCTCACCTGATTAACTGATGTGCCAGCCCTGAAGATGGAGTCCCGGGGAAGTCGTCTTCGCTGATGAAGCCCGACTCCTTGCCGCTCGTTGCAGCCGGCGGCGGCCGAGGAGCAGAGCAACGACACATAGAGGCATCATAGGTTAGGCCTTCATCGACGATCTGCGATTCTAGGCGGCCGGCGATGGAACGTTCCCGTCCGGTGTACCAATGCCCAGAGAGACATCGGAGTCAAGACGGATCGGATGTAGGAGCTTCAGACTTCAGTGCAGAGGAAGGCATGCATAGGCTGATTCGGATGTGGTCACGATCTGACTGGGCGACAAATCGCGCGCAGCCCAGGTCCAAAGGGCCCCAGAGTGGCATCGGTGGTGTGGAAGACCGGTGGTCCTGTGGACTGAGGGGACTTCACGCCGGAGCTACCTTGGCCGGAAAGGAGAGAGATAATGGAGGGGAGCACGAGGGCACCGCGGATGCCGTCTCGAGGACGCAGGCACACACCGCCAAGGTGTATTTTGCCTAAGATAATCCCGGAAGCCGCGGAGACGAGCCGAACCGGCGGTCGCGTCGGAGGAGCCGCCGCGTCGTACGTAGATGATTTCCCTTGGGAAGGGATAAGTGAGGGCTCGATGTGATTCCGAGAGGGCTCGATGGGTTGTGATTAAAAGGATTGGGTACTGAATCGTAGGGAGGTGGAACGAAAAGCATGGGGCAGACGGTTGGGCTTCTCTCCTCTTCTGTTTGCGTATTGGATGCGTCTCTCCTCTTAAATCTCTCATCTGTTATACAGAACACGAAGATGAATCAGTCCGTTTTAAAGAGAAATTAAATCGCATAATTAGTTGAAACAGAGAAGTAAGAAAATTGTTGACATGGCTGTTTTAAGTGAAAAGTAAAGAACGAGAGAGTTTGAATGAAAGATGATCCATCAGTCTTTATTGATGATAGAAGTGGGGTATTTATACCCAGGCGGAAGTACACATGGTGCTTGGCGGTCAAGTAAACACATAGTTACTTGAGAGCCAAGGAATTACATAGTTGCCTTGAGAACCAAGGAAGTACATGGTTGCTTGAGAACCAAGCAACCTATCTAACAATTAACTTAATCCTAATTAGCTTAATTAATAAGCAACTATTCTATTCTTAACACTCCCTCTTGTACAACGCCTCTTTTTTGGTACATCCATCATCTTGACAAATTCTTTGAATAATCTTGAATGTCTCCTCCAAAAACCCTGTGGGAAAAATATGAGGAGAATAGTGCAGATATGTTGCTAAAACTCCTTTAAACCCAGTGGGAAAATAATAAGGAGAAAATGATGCAACATATAATGATTATTGTCTCTTGTTAACTCATATGAGAAAAACCTTTGAAGAAGGAGAAAAATCATTGGTGAGTTTAGAGAACAATTAATATGTCTTGAGGACTTCCTTAAAAAAAACCCCGATAGGGAAAATAGAAAGTATGACGTATTATCTTTGATAAGATATTGCCTCATTAAAAACAATTATGAGAAACTTTGATAGAAAACTCATAAGGGAAAAGAGTGCGATATGACATGCCATTGAAAACTCCTTTAAAACCCAGTGGAAAAAATATAAGGAGAAAGTTTATGACATATAAGGGCACTTGTGTTTATATTGTCTCGTTAAAAACCTTTTATGAGAAACCATTAGGGAAAAACTCATGAAGGGAAAAAGAGTACAACATATGCAATCTTACAATTGTTAACAGGTTATAGTTTTGTAGATTACTCCCCCTGAAGTTTGCAAATCTGGAGGATGTGTCATACCAATTCCATTGCCATGACCAGGGCATTGTGAATAATATGTAGGATTTTCACAATATTTTGTTTGCAAATTGTTTCCTCACTTTCTGTAATTCGTAAGGATAAGCGATTTCAAGCAATGTGCTTTATGATATTGCTCTTCATATAACCTGTAGGTATTGAGTAACACAAGTGGTAGAATCTTGATAAAATCAAGTTATGTGATTCTGATGAATTTCAACCACATGATTTCGAGTGTGGTTAATCATTCTACTGAGCCATGCATATTTTGCAATGCTTTTCAAGAATGATAAGTGGAAATAGTCGTTAAAGTATATTTAGATGACTTTCATGAGAAGACTATTATAGTGAATTCAGTCATTGATATGGCATTGTTGGGATCAAATAAGGAGCCAATATCATTACATCATATTACGGTCATATTTTTTTTCTGATAGAATTGTCCAAGATTTATTGTGAGCTTGAGATATAAGCTAATATTTCTTATATCAACCATATACCTTTTGTTAGGGGTTGCACTCTGAACAAAGATAGCAAATATAGTGTCAGGCCTGACGAAGTTTGCAATGATATGAGTGCATTGACATTAGTGAGATATAGAACTTCAGGTCCTGATATCACTTCATTATCACCCCTAGGTATGAATGGATTTGTACCCTATCAAGGGTACTATGACCATATTACATGTCTTTTATTGGTATGATATATCCACATTGAACTTCTCGTACATGTCTTGGATATATGTAGACCGGTATGTATTCTTGAGAGAATGCTCAAGTTGTAAGCTAAATTTGGTTAAATCCAAATTTCCCGTCTAGAGATGATTATGTGTATGTTTAGGTCTTGTATAGACATTTATGATGAGGTCATCAATATACACTGAGGTGATGAAAGGATATCAAATTTTGCATTCCTTTATTAAACACATAAATAATCATCATTATTCGAGTAATCCTTTTGAAGAAGGAACTCATTTAGTCGGTAGTACCATATGATTTTCGACTATTTCAAGTCATAGAGTGACTTATGAAGTTTTACACAAAACTTGTTGCGATTTGCTTTTGGATTTGGAAGTATAAGCCCTTCAGAGACTTCAATAGAGACTTCCAAAATAAGTGACTCATATGAGTATGTAGCCACTTCATCCATCAACTGCATGGATATTATTATTATTTTTATTGCCAACGATATTTAGTATTTAGTATCGAAACATAATTCCACTCATACCAAGAGGGTATGTTACATCGTAATCGATGTCGGGTCTCTGCGTGAACCCTTTTGCTACAAGCCTCGCTTTCTCACCACCTCATTGACTTTGTCTATGAATGAGAAGTTTTTTTTATTCCATGTGGAAGATACTTATGAGGAGTAGGTATTACTACGGTAAATACCACTCGTTTGCAGAGCGAGTGCTATTCTTCATTACTTGCTTCCTTTTATGTGAACCAATATGAGTGCAAGAGGCACTCTACCATGGATTTTGGTTCAGGGCCCAAAAGGTTTTAGCAATTTGAGAAGAAATATATGTCGACAAATGTAGTCTTTAGTTTATATGATTCTGATGGAGTCATTGAAGTTTGTGGATAAAATATTTATTCCTTTTTAACTCCTTGTGATTTCCTATAACAAATGGAGTCAAGGTGTTTCGATGTCCCAACACCAAAACATTTGTGCACATTTATGTCGGGCTTTGGATGATGAGCATCCAGTGAGGTGTCCTTCAACTTGATGTTGAACTACATTTACTGGTTGAGGATTTGATTTCCTCTGTTTCCGCGGAAGCATATGAGAAATTGTATCTCGTCTTGTCAGATTTTCTCCCCCTCTTGCTCTCATTTGGGGAGAAGAGTGGTTTATCAGGTACCTCCACTCTTTCTAACACTTGCAGGAATATAGAATTCAGTAACACCTTGTTACCAGTAAATGTATGTGGCAGATTTGCAATGTGTTGCAAATATATGATTCTCTAAACTTCTAGTTTAGATTCTTTGAGTACGTGGATATAAGGATTGAATGTCAATAACATTTCTAATTATTATTTTTTCGACATTCCTTGTGGTACTTATCTCCCCCTAATGCCGAAAAATATCCTTATTGTTGATGCAATCAGCATACGGGCTATAAATAATTTTGATTGACGGATAAATTGTTATTCCTCACATAGATCCCTAATTTTCTGTGAGGGCCCATTGATGTATGCCGGAGTGGTGATATCGATATGTAACCGAATTATCGCAGATGGGAAATACTTTGTAGATTTCCACGTGATTACTACAAGGGGAAAGTAGTATGATATGCAGTTGGTATGATTTAGATCATACTTACGGTGTGTAAGGCCATATGTATCCAGCAAGAGGCTGGTAAATTTACAATTCTTTGAGATTGGTCATGTAATTAATTTCACTATCTTTGATAAGAAATTTAGTTAAACCATTCTGGGTATGTACATAGAGTACAAAATATAATCGGACATTGCTTGTGAAATGATTTCAATGACATTGTCCATTCGAATGGGTTTTTCGATCCTGTTTACAGGAGAATTTGCTCCTTCTTTGATAAGTTGAGAAATTTATTTAGTAAGATCATGCATGGTTGTGTGTGATAAGAGACACACTTGAAATCATTTTATAAATGTTCCTATGAGTACCATGAAGTATCTAAATAATTCCACATAATGGTTAACTAATCCACATGTATCTTCTTAATGTATTCAAGGAAGATTGAGTGGCTCATTTAGAATTTTAAGGTGAGAGTGCCTTAAAACTGATTCCCCCTACGACACATGCGGTGCGCATAAAATCTGATGATTTGGGATATTTTGCAACTTGTTAAGTAGTGACCAACAGAATTGTCAATAATTTTCTAATCATCCCCAAACCAGGATGGATAAGTCTATCAAAATAGATATTTAATTTATTAATACTTAGAAAATTATTTCGTACGCAACAATAGAAGTATGAATTTAAACATACATACGAAATTATCGAATATTGTATCCAATGGATATGATATTGGACATTTTACTACATGTAGTAGTACAAGTATATGCTAATAATATGTTGGGATAATTAGGAGATCACCCGAGGTCTCTGATATGTGCAAATGAGTTTATCCTCTATTTTCTGCATTAGATTGTGGTCCTCCTTCTGATGAAGATTCTGAGAACAATCCTTTACCAGAATCTGGTTGTTATTTGCAAATTTTTAAGTTTATCCCATTGAACTTATTGGCCTTTTAATAACTTTGCGATGTGGTTCGACCATATGTTTGAGGGTTTGGAAATCATAGGTACAATAGTTATATAACCACACATTTGACAAACTTGAGAATTGTCTTTTGATCATTTGAAAACGACAGATTCCTATTAAGAGATAATTCTATCTTTGGTTGTCTATGAGCCTCCACTTTACTTCGCATTCCTCATGGTTCTCTTTTGTGACCACTAACTTGCATAGTATTCTCGGTACGAGCAAGAATTTCAAATAATGGTATAGCACCCGTTGGGTGAATCTGATGATTTTAAGAAATTTCATGTTTCTTCATCATAAAAATGGTAGTACCATCATAAGAGGATCAAGGGATCTCAGCTTGAAGTTGATTAAGTGAGAGAGTTGTGAGCTGCGATAGACTTGAGGTTTTGAAAAACAAATGAGTGATCATTCACGATGTGCCCATGGCAGCATGTTTCTCTTAAGTGAAATATTTGAGATGGATAAATATTCATCCATTATGTACTTAGTTTGAGAACTAAGTGAAGCAGGTGGCAGACTAAATGCATATGAGCGTTGCAACTTTAGAGTCACCACCAAAACATAGACGTTGAATGTTTAACATTGGTTAGTCACTATGAAAGTATAACCACAATGTGATGTGGATACTGCAAAAGTGTTGAGACACTCAACCGTTGCCATATAAATTATGAGATCATCTTGATGGATGGACGACACTATAATTATAAATAGTGACATAAGCTCAATTGCCATGTATTTTACCAATGTAAGAGAAGGTAATCCCTAGGGTATTAAAATATTTGCGTAATTTTCTATGAAATATTCAAGCAAAGTGAGGCTTGAATTAGCACAAGATTACCATTTGGCATATAGTGATTGCAAATGAACAATATTTACTATGAGAGTAAATAATTTTAGTGAACAACAACAAATGCTTCTGAGGAGTAAATTTTATAAATGTAGCTGAGGCTATCGGGGTCTTATGTGTATACCACAAATTATATAGATAACACTTTGAAGATAATCACCGAATGCGGTGTAGATCTCGCAGTAATAGAAAACATAGTCTGACTTTTGTCAGTAGATGTTCATATCTCTATCACCTTATGCTATGCTATATTTAAGAAAATCACCTTGAAGGTAGTCATATGTCTGAGTGACATGATGTAGACCTTGCAGTAATAGTGGATAGTCTGCAAAATTTTGCAGTAGATGCCAGTATTACCTTATGATATCTTGAGGTAGTCACATATAATATTAATATTTGGAAGAGCACTTTGAAGGTAGTCATCTTGTTAAAATAACAAGATGTAGACCTCACAGTAGTGGTGGATAATCTGCAAATGGTGCAGTAGATACCACCAATACCTTGTGATTCACAAATAACATTTGGGCTAGTCATATTAAGTATGACACTTTATAATTTTTATTAGAATTTCATTATGATTTGCAAGAAAAATTGAAAAAATTTCTGTTGCAAGATCATAGTTGTTGTCATAAATCGCATCTAATGCTAGGGGTAAAGATATAGAAAATGTCTCACATTTCAAAGGAATAAGGTTTGAAATGCTAGCAAAACATTGTTTGCAATAGTATTACTGAGGTAATACATGTAAATGCGAAAATATTTATATTTCAACAATATTTAAAGACCCGAGGTTTTAAAATAGCAAATTTTACATGTTGTAAAATGATGCATAATTATATTTTATGCAATTGAGGAGATTTGTTCTAAGGCCAAGGGCTTAAAATGTATTGTATATGAGAACAACCAGAAGTCTAAATTGCTAAAAAAACAATCAGTATTAGGGCTATGCTATGAAGTCCAAATGAACCAATGGTAAGGCTGTAAACTACAGGTCCTCTTCGTTAATGAATAAATTAGGAAGGGCATAAATGCAAATGCGATGAAGGGATAAGGTTTCCCCAATTTCTCCCGTGCAGTACGGTTGGACATTGGAGCAACCATGGTTGCATCCGCCGGACCGCCGCCGACCGTGCGCTGTAGTCGCGGATCTTCTGCGGGGAGCCGCGTAAGAGAGGAGAAGAGAGGAGGACCGAGGGTGGACGGGCCGTGGCTGTGCGCCGGAGGCGCCACCGCCATCGCGCGTGGAGGCGCATCCGTGTCGAGGCCGAAGGCCATGGCTGATTGGACCGCCGCCACCATTTGAACAAGTGCGCAGTTCCACGTCCAATGCAATCTAGAGGTATGAACATGACGAATTGAAGAAATACCATATGGGTGTTGACGGTTCTTGGGTTGGATTTTCAATCAATTGACCGTGGATGTCAATTCCCATGTCTGTTCGTCTTTTTCTCTGCCGATGTCTCGCTGATGGAAGGATGTGAACATTCCCAATTCCTGGTCACACAGATTAAACAAGGATCAATCCATTGCAGTTTTCCGCTGCTTACCTTTGTTGACTGAAAATTGTGGCGAATTTCCAGTTTCTATTTTTTTTCTTGATTATAATGAATCTGTTTCTTCTTGAGCGTGCGTTTAATCTATTGTTTCCTCTCCCGTAGGAGTTCATGTTGACACACGCTTGACACACGCTTGTGTCTCTCTTGCCGTGAACAGCGTCATGGCTGCTGATGTTTCTTCGATTTCGATTCCCCTTTTTTTTCCTTGTGATGAAATCACTCGCGCTGGAGGACTGGAGCCGCAGGCGCCGCCAATCCATGCTCCGGTCAAACACGGACGAAGGCCACGCCGCCGTCGCGCCGGTAGGGGCGGTCGCTTGCCATCTGATTCTGCTCCGGGAGGAGCAGGTATGGGGTCGAGGCCCTCGGTTGTCTCCGTCGGACGCGCGCCTATACATTGCTCGATTGGAGAGCAGCAAGTGCTGATAACGTGTTTTAAGTGAAAAGTAAAGAACGAGAGAGTTTGAATGAAAGATGATCCATCAGTCTTTATTGATGATAGAAGTGGGGTATTTATACCCAGGCGGAAGTACACATGGTGCTTGGCGGTCAAGTAAACACATAGTTACTTGAGAGCCAAGGAATTACATAGTTGCCTTGAGAACCAAGGAAGTACATGGTTGCTTGAGAACCAAGCAACCTATCTAACAATTAACTTAATCCTAATTAGCTTAATTAATAAGCAACTATTCTATTCTTAACAATGGCAAGATTGCTAGTGGTAGTGGGAACTGAAATGCTGATGTGGCATGCTTGCTGAGGTGGAGGGTGTGCATGTTGAGAGAATACCTTGTAGTGGGGAGCAACTTTTTAAGAATGTAAAATTAGCAGTATAGATTTTACTGTGTGTCTAGGTATTTTTATTTAGATTTTATGTTGTGTATGTTATTTTATTTATTTTTGCTGCTGTAGTTTTTGTTTTTTTAAAGGGAACGCAGCGCAGCATAGCGCACTACGCGGCCCAGCTAGCCGTAGCCTAGCCGCCAGCCAGCGCAGCCGCGGCCCAGTCCCCCGTGCCTCCAGCCCCAGCGAAGCGGTACGCCGCAGTCTCGCCCGATCCGCGCCGTGAGCCCGGACCCGACCCGCCGCCGCTTCTCTCTCTCTGTCCAGCGGGCCCCGCACCTATCTCCTTCCTCCGGTCGGACCCACGCACAGCGCGCGCACAGGCCGAGCCGAGCCCGGATCGATCTACGCCCCTGTTCGATCCCGTGCTCCTCAGGGACACCGTACGCGGGCAAGACTCCGCGAGGAACGCCGCACCCTTTCTCCCGATTCTTTCGCTCGCCGCATGCAGCTGCAGGGCGAAACCCGATCTCGCGAGGCGCTCGAGCCGCCGCCGTCTTCGCCGGTCGTTTTCGCTGCCGTAAGGACACCACCGTCCACACCGTTCACTCCCCTCGACCCTCCGCTCAACGCCGCACCTTGCTGACATATTTTTGTCGCCGAAATCGCAGCGGGGCGAGCCGTCGGAGCAGCGGCTGTTCACGTCGTCACCGTCACCCGCAGAGCACGCCCCGTCGTCGTTTGACCTCACCACCGCGTCCACAACTCGAAGCCACCTCCGCCCGTCACCTCACTTTCGCCGGAGACTCGCCGGAGAGCCACCGCCGCCGACGCTCGAAGCCACCGCCATTTTTCCTCTGTTTCGGTGAGCACACGCGCGCACAGCACCACCTGAGCCAACCGCGCTGCCACATGGCAACCAGCTACAGTACATGCACGAACAGTGCACGAGTTTTCTGTTGTTTTAGTTTTTCTTTCCAGATTTGTTCTCTAACTTCTTTTAGCTATATCTTTTAGTCTATATACTCTTTTTAGGTGATTCTTTTTCCTATGATCTCACAAAAATCAGCACATTATCACAGCACCAACTTTGCACATGTCTGCACCTTTCAAATTTGGATTCGTTCAGATTTGAATCAAATCTTCCGGAGGCCGTAACTTCCCAACCGTTTAATGAAATTTAGTTTTTCTTTTTGCATTGTGACCGTAGTGCATTTTAGGTGCTGTTAAGCTTCTGTTGTTGAGTTTTAAAATGGATTTCTTGCTGTTGGTTTTGTTTTGGTTCTATTCGTGTTCCGGTGATTGATTTGTTGAATTGTTTGAAACGTGTAGATTGTCCGGAGTGCGACGCGAGCTATTGTCAGGAGTGTGACTTTCTGAACCAGAACCAAGGCAAGTTAAATGTTGATTATCCTTTACCTATTGTTTTCTATGCATGTAGTTATATCACACTATGAATATATGCATGTATAGGAGTATTATATATGTTGGCTATGCTGTTGAGCTATCTTCCCGTCTTTTGCAAATCGTGTAGTTGTAGTTTGCTATGCTTTGTAGACGGGGGTGGTTCGTGTATCATTGAGTTTATGTGAGGATTATATATGTATATATAACAATTGAGTAGTAACTCAGGATTTAACTCACCTCTGGGCGGAAGTGGTATTGCTTGGTGTTGAGGGAAGGCATCATGGGGTCTTGCACCTTTTCTAAGGCCATGCGCTCATGAGAGTGCACCCTAAGTGGAATGCCGCCCAGGTACAAAAAGATCAGACAGACCTAGTAACGAGTAGCTTCCATGTGCGGCCACTGGCTATATGGGCTCTGGCTTAGTTGATCAGTTGTTGGAACCCTTGCCCAGACTTGTCGACAGATGTAGCATATGTAGGTGGGATGTAGCCGTCAGGTGGTTAAGGGAACCTCTTCTGCAAAGACTTCGTCTCAATCTTCGGATTGGGTCCAGTGGGTAAAGCATACAAAACTCTGTAGAGTATTAAAACTAATCATGATTAGCCGTGCCCCCAGTTATGGGCAAATCTGAGCCACTATGCCATTACAGTTGTTGGATGATCGTGACAGATGTGACACTTAATAATATTTGTGGGAAACTTAATAATGGGTAGGTTGGAGTTGATTTTGCCAACTCAACCTTGTTCATTTAATTGTAGTAATAAAAGAACTAAATAAAATTTGACTATTAGGTAGTTATGAGGACAAAATCAGCTTTCCGCAAAATAAACCCTAAAGCCTTCCTTTTGTTATACTATGCATATACATGTAGGTCTGCTATATTATTACTCCTGTGTAACTTGCCAATACATTCAAATTATTGACCTATATGGCTGCAACATCTCATGTTGCAGGATATTCAGACGAAGAGTAAGGTACCGTTAGGGTCGCGAGTCTGCACTCAGCATCGCCAGTGGGCTATGATGGGACTCATCGTTATTTTCTGCTACTTTCCACTATTTGATTGAATAAAGCTAGCCAAGTGCTATGCAGATTGTTTTATTTTATAAACACTAGATCATACGTTGTAATAAATGGTGCACATGCTATTGTGGTATTCATCTATATTGTGTGTGCTAGCGAGTTCGATCCAGGGACTAGCACAGTAAGCACAGAGACTCAAATCCTTCGAGGTTTGGTCGTTACACACAGCATAGTCCTAAGCATGTGATTTATACACTGCATATACTGGTATTTTGATATATGTTTTCATCGATAATTTTTTTGCTTCATGGCATATACTGGCATTTTCATACATGTTTCCATAGATAAGTTTGTTGTTTCATAGCAACACATACGCATTCAACCAGATTTAGCTTAATTCCTTGGATTAGGAATAGATCTTGAGGGTGATGTGGCCGGATTGTTTCTGTATCATTCGGGACAACAAAACAATGACATGGAAGCAATGTGCAAAGTAAAAAAAATGAAACTCAAACCTGGGTGTGAAGTCAAGGGGCAATATATTGAGAGGATGAATGATGTCTCGACAGAGGAGGTGATGGACCACAAGTTCGGTGGAAAGAGCGGCTAGAGGAGTGTGTGGTGTTTGAAAGAATAGAGAGAAGAAGATGCTTGCAATTATGGTATGGTTGAAGAATGTCGTGGTTGTGGCCGCAACAAGACCAAGTTATCATATATTGTTTTAGTCAAGTTCGCAACAAGATCCCTTGTATCAATGATGTCGTGGTCGCCGCCGCTTTCCGCAGCAGGTCATTGATCCCAAGATGTGTGAAAAGATGGCGACCGACGACTTGCGCTCCCCAGTGCAGCTCTACGAGCTAGCTGACAAATGCGCGCGGGCAGCAGAGGCCTCCCACGGCAAGAACCAAAAGCACAAGCCGTAGTTGGTTCTCACAACGGAGCTCGGGTGGAAGCAAAAAAAGGAGAGAAGAGATCCCCGACGACAAGCCATACCGCCTCCTCCAAAACTCGAACACCCATTACGCGGTAGATTGCCGCGAGGTCAAGAAGCTGGAGGAAGAGCGCCAGAAGGAGTGGCACAAAAAGAAGCGCGACGGGGACAAGCACGAAGGGGCAGAGGTGTTGGGGAACATAGCATGAAATTTTAAAAAAATTCCTACGATCACGCAAGATCTATCTAGGAGATGCATAGCAACGAGAGGGGGAGAGTGTGTCCACGTACCCTCGTAGATCGAAAGCGGAAGCGTTAGGTTGATGCGGTTGATGTAGTCGAACGTCTTCGCGATCCAACCGATCAAGTACCGAACGTACGACACCTCCGAGTTCAACACATGTTCAGCTCGATGACGTCCCTCAAACTCTTGATCCAACAAAGTGTCGAGGGAGAGTTCCGTCAGCACGACTAGGTGATCATCACAGCCTGATTTTTGGCCCTTTCTTTTTCTTTTGTTTTTTTTGAGGTTTTTGCTTGAGTTTTCTTTTTCCGTGGCTTTGTGGTCTGGAAACTAAAGAAGGTGACCTCTTCTTTGCTTCCACAGTGGCTTGTCAACCTCAAGTCCTTCCCTAGACCTTTCCATTTTTATGCTAGCCCAAATACCAATATTCTTTTTATTGGGGATATTCCTTTTCTATTAAAGGAATGGCTCAATTTTCCCTAGGTTGTGAAGCAACCTATATTTCCATCTCTCCTAAAATTCCCAAATAATTCTCATAAATTGTTTGGGTCATATTTCCTCAAATATGGCAAAAAAATTCATTTGCCATGTTTATCATCATGCTCAAATAATTATTTTCCTATTATGTCCTGAATGGCAGATTGTGAAGCAAGTGTCATTTATCTTTGCCCAATTGACTCCAAACTTCTTGGACATCTTTTCATGTCCAAATAATTGCCTCATGACAAATTTAAACTTAATTTGCCTAGCAAATATTCATGAGCAATTTTTCAAAGTTCCTGTCTAAGGGAATTGGTTGTGAAGGAACCACTAGCTAGGTTAATTCAGTTGAGTTGAATTTTTGCATGGTCTTTCATATCATCAAATAAAATCTCTCCACAAGATTTGAGCTCATGAAATGCATCCATGTGACCTGAGCATAAAATCTTTGGTTCTGTCCAAAGTTTCACTTAGTGAAGCAACTATATTTTATCTTGCTCCATTACGGCTGTAAATATTCCTAGGCCTTATCTTACTCATATAACCTATCTCCACCCAATGTGGGCATATTTCATCTAGCCATTTTCCCTCTAGAATTTTTGCAAGTTTCTGGTTAGTGGAAATGTTTGCGAAGGAAGTACCATTTTGGTTTATCCAATTGGTATGAAACCTTTTGCAGCATCTTCATATGGCCAAATAACCATGCCTTGCCAAATTTCAGCTCAAGTGGCTTCTCCATTTGAGTGCACCATCACGATCTTCATTCTGGACCAAATTACTTAGTTGTAAAGCAACTATATTAATTATTGGTCCAAATCCCTCCAAATTTTCCAGGACCCAATTTGACCCAGTCAAGTTGCTATTGATCACCGGTGCTCATCCAAAACTGATACAGCAAATTTCAGAGGAGAAATCCCATCGATCCAGTGCACCTCTTCTTGATCTATCGCTTCCCCCAGCCACAGTGATGCAAGGACTCATCTCTAGACATCTCGCTGCAGCCTCTCACGTCCCCTCCTTGCCGGTATTACAGTGGTGACCGCGTCGTTTGCACGCGCTATGGCAGCAATGGTCATGTCCCGAGCGTCGTTTTGCTTCAGGCCCCTCCTCCTCTCGTCGTCTTCGTGGGCTTGAGCATGTCTAACAGCTAGCACGTGTTGTCACCATCCCTCTGCAGCGCCTGCCCCCTCGTTTGCTTCCCCGGTGACGCGTCCCCGTCGAGAAACAGAGCGCATCCACGGGCGCACAGTGCCGACAAGGCATTAATGGCGCCATGGCTTTTTCCTCTCTTGTCCCCGAGCTCTCCTCGACTCCATGAACCCCCTTTGGACCTTTCCCTCGTCGCCTCCCGAGCTTGGCCGTGAGCACACACGTCCGCGGCGCCGGACACGCGTCTGTGGAGCCGCCAGCTCGCCTCCCCCTCCCATCGGCTATATAAGCCCACCCCGAGGTACCCCGACCTCACCATCGGCCTCACCTCACTCCCAGACCCCTTCCCTAGCTAGTCTCCCGAGCCCCGGAGTCCCTCCTCGCCACAAACTATCGCCATGGCCGCTGTTCTGCTCGTTTCATATTCAAGCACGGCAGCGCCCCTCCTCCTCTCCGTCTTCCACTCGTATACCCACCGGAGCTAGCAGACCCTCCCCACCACCTTCTCCTCGTATCCGGAGCACCGTAGCCCCGAACTCCTCTCTGCCCGTCGCCGGTCTCCGCCGCGCTCATAGGAGCCCTCGTGCTCGGTTTTCCCCGAGGCCCGTGCCCTGCCTGGATGGGTGCGGCGCCTCCTCCCAATCCCAACGGCAGTCCAAGCTCCGCCGGAGAGGGCCGGAGCCGCCCGGACGAGCGCCGGCACCGGCGGCCTCTCTCTGGACCGCGGCCGAGCACGGGGGAAGACGAAGACGACGACCCCTCCCCGCCAGCTGGCCGTTGACCCCGCGACCCCACCCGTCAGCCCCTCCGCCTATTGACCCCGCGCTAATGACGTGCATAACTGAAGACGCCCTTCTTTGTTCCGCGTCTTATAACCGGAGTACGTTTTTTCTGCAGGAAAGCTTATTTCCCAAAAGCCGCTTTCTCTTTTTCCAGCCGCCAGCCGAAACCCCTATCTTGTGAACGTTCGTCTGTTTAGGGCAGAAATGAATAAGATTTTATTTGTTTTCTGCCTAATGAACGAACGGCCGTATCTTTTCAAGCACAACTCCGATTGAGGTGTTTCCAAAGCCCACTTCTTCGTCTCGTCGAGCCCGTTCTGTTGGTAACATTTTCACTATGTTCCAACATTCTGAAAATGACCATTTTGCCCTTATGCTAAATCAGCCCCCTCCGAGCGAGTACTCTTTCCGGCGATTCCTTCTGCGATCTTTCCGCACTTCTCCCCGGAGCCTTCTTCATCCCCAGGCAAGCCACAATCACCATTTGCATGATAGCCATGCAGAAGCATTGGTTTCCAACTGGAATCTTTAATAACTGTTTGATTGATTTGCTTCTGATGTCGTTATTTCGGTTATGCTTATGGATCGGTGTTTACCGTGATGCTATGTTTTCTGGCACTCTGTATTATGTTCATCATGCTAGTATTACTTTAATATTTGCAATGTTTTGTAGTAGTACATGTTGGTGATGGTCTTCGGTGCATGACTATCGTCTGTTCCGAGTACCGCCATTATGCATGTTTCTTTGCATCTAGTTGATTAAATACTTGCATGGTAATTTTATTGTTATGTTATTGCATGGTATTTATTATTGACTCTAGTGGTCATGTCATGCTATGGGTAGTGTGCTAGTTGTGATATTCATGCTCGTCAGTATGCCATGCTCATGTGGATAAATGGTTACATTTTGTTGCTATGCTCGTTGATTATGATGCACCCCCATGCTTATGTTTGATATCATGTTCATGCATTGTAGTTGCATCCTGTTATTTTTGTCATGGCTCAGCATATTGCATTCAAGTTTAATCGGATTAAATTGAAATGAACAACTGTTGGCTGAGTCATGGTGCCACCATATCGATCTGACCAGTGCAACCACGCTTACCCTATGGGGGGGGGTCCTAACTGGGTCTATTGTCATGCCGCTCACCGGTGCCTCCCGTGAGGGAAGGTTATGCGTGGGCGCAACCCTCATCAGGTAGGACGGCATAAGGCTTGTGTGCCCGTTGTTGAGTATGGATCCTTGTCCCTGTTTGGGACCGTTTTGCCATGACGGTTGCCGTTGGTGCCTTTGGTAGGCACGGGGCCACCCAGGACTTATCCCAAAGGGGAGTTTGTCGGAGTGGCCGGGAGAGTGTCATGGCAGTAGGACGGTTTTGTCGGAATGATTTGGTCCACCCAAATGGGAGTGTGAAGCCAGGGTTCCGTGGTGTGGGTGCAGTGTGCTAACCTCTGCAGGGAGTGTGTGTGTTAAATCTATCGATAGCCGCGCCCGTGGATATGGGCCCAGTTCGTAGTTGGTCACACTGTGGGTCAACAGTAATAATAATGTGCTTAATAACAACCCCGGTTCGATGATGAAAGAAGTTGGTTGATATTTATGTGATCGTGAGAGGATCACTGTGGTATCGTGACTACCGACTTGTTGGATACTTGTGGTGTTATGCGAGAGTCAAGGGTAAAGGTCAAGCTCCTTGTGACCAGGAATGATTACTGCGGTATTGTTAATACCAAGCTTGATTGGATCCTAAGATGATCGTGTGATGCCCGTGATGGTAAGTTTGTGCAGGTGATGGTTACGAGGTAACCCGAACAGAGTAAGTTGGTGCATGATAGTTTCATCATATTGCATGCTAGTATTATCATGTTCATATGTTCATGCCATGTTCGTATTGTTCTAGCTGTATCATCTTGTTCATGCTATGATTGATCTGATAGTATCATGTTATACCTGGTTAACCTGTAATTGCCATGCTGTTGTCTGTCTTGACTGCTTTGGTTGCTGTGAGCTTGCAAGTACATTCAATGTATTAACCTGGCGTGTCATGCCAGTTTGCAGGTCATGCCGGATATGATTGCTTGTTTGCCGTGGATCCCTTGTTTGCGCACTAGGATAAGCGTTCCAGCCAGAGTCCCTGCGGAGTGGAGTTCATCACCGTCATCGTTGTTCCGCTGCCAGTAGTCATTCTGCTGTGTCGAGTTGTTCTGTTGCTTGCATAGAGCAACTGCGGTAGGCGTAGTGTCGCCGTGCCGATGTAATCCCCTTGTACCCAATATAGCTTGCAATAAAGAGCTGGTTTGTTCTATGCTAAGCAGTGCCGTATTCCAGAATACTTCTCCTTGATCTCTGGGCTGGAATACGGGGCGTTCAGGTTTCTCTGAGCCGGGGTGCCACATGCTTGGTATCAGACCAGGTCTGGTTGTAGGATGCCCTAGCGCGTGAATGTTAGAATGCATTAGTATAAAGCTCTGTTGGTTTGTTGCACTTGATTGCTGCATTTGTTTGTTGCATAGCATGCATATAGATTATTCTCTTGTCGCTAACGGTTAATCTTGTGAGTTTAGATGGTATCAGTTTTGATCCACTACCTGCACCCTCCTTCTCAGCATGCCTTATTTTCGGTGTTTGGCGTCATCTCTGTCCCAGCAGAGTGATGCCCTGGTACCAAGTGTTCCAGACACCATTTGCAGGAGTTATGCTCAGGTATCGCGTCGATATCTTTCCACCATCCACCCATATTATTTAGGTGATAGCCATGCCACTATCCCGAATCGTGCCATCCATCTTGTCCCTTTGGCAATCCTTACTGATACTTGTTATCGGAAAAGGGCAATGCCATCAAGCCTTGCTTTTCCTCCACTATATTTCCCTGTCATTCCATTCTTTGGAACGTGTACGGTTCCCCTTCGTATGCTTGATGATGACGTGGTCGTGACCTTGTGTCTCGCTACTTGATCATCAAGTCTGTCCTCGCCCCATATCCATTCCATTGCGACCGGTGTTCAGCCAGTGCTTGGTGTAGCCTTGGTTACGCCAAGTCCTTCCACACGTGAATTCACTTTCGTGCACACCGCCATATCATATTAGATCGCAATACCGGAGTTTCCGTGAGACTTGTGTGCTTAGGTGTGCATGCATAATATTGTTGTAAGTAGCAGTAATATGTGATGTTGCTTGATTATTTATATTATTTGTATGCTTGTGTGCTTTTGCTTTCGTCGTTTCTTTTGCTTCTTTCTTTGGGCCTTCGGTGTGGCATCATTTTCCCCTCATTAAAGTTGGTCGTCAACCAACACCGGACCTGAAGAATTAGTAAGGAATACAAATATTTGGAAGCTTAGATAAACGGAATGAAGTTATTAGCAGACTGCAGTGAAATTTGGAATATCTCGTCTGAATTCAAAAGGAATCTTGGATGGACAGTTAGTATCATGTGTGCATCAGTGTGCATTCCTTACAACAATACATATAATCAAGTTTGCCTCACTGTGCACTCTTCATGACAGAAATGATCAGATCAGCAAGAAGATAAGCTATGTGTAAGACCAACAGTGCAATTTCAGTCAAAGGTATGGTTTAGATGCAAGGTTTGACTCTTCGTTGAGGATGATTTTGAAACATGATATGCCTGGAAGAAAGCAAGGATGTGCCATATACTCAGAAAGGAGGATGGTCCAGCAAATCCGGTTTCATGCAAGTAATCAACAGCAGAAATATTAAGATGGTATGCATATGCGGTAATCGGTCCGCATATCACAATGAGAAGCTTCTGCAGCATGAAACCCAGTCTTCCTCGGCAAGATACTCTCGATGGTTTCCAGCATAAACCATCCAATCGTCCTCAATACGACACTAGTGAAAGATAGTACATTGTGAATTGATAGCAGATGGCAAAATCAGATCCGCAATAGTTGGTCAGAAGCAAGAACTAGAGAGAACACAAGTCTGCCTCAGGAATTAGATTCTTAGATATATGTGAAGGAAGCCAGATATACACCTCAGTGTGACAAAGGACTATGAATATTGACGACAACACTGAGCTCTGTACAAGTACCGGTAAACCTGGAATATGATCCTGATGAGCCCTTGTCTTCTTTTCTCTGGTAACGGCACCACGCCTATGTTCTAAGCCGTTTTTGGTCATCCAGGGTGGATGCCTACTTTATATTTTTCTATTCAACAACTGTCACGAGTTCTGAGCTGCTTTCCGGCCGTCTCCTACAGCTGTTGAGCTTCTTTTTGTGACAGTGGCCCTATGCTTTTAGCTACTTTTCGGCTATCTTAGGATCTGCCACTTTCTTCTTATCAACACGGTCTCATGATCTAAGCTGCTTTTCGGCTGTCTTGAGCCGTGGTTGAGCTATTTCATTGATGTCCCGGATCTGAGTTGTAAAGACCATTCTTGTGGCTACTGATTTATTTGCCGACCTCTTGCAAGGGTTGAGATGATCATTTTCCCCTGGTCAGAATGTTGCACCCGACAGAACCTATGGTCACCCGAAGAAGTAATATGACCCCGCTCTTTCAACCAAGGATCCAGATCAAGATAACAATAATGAAGGAGCAAGACCAGTGGTGCAGATATGAAAATGGTGCAGATACCCCAGACAATCTGAGTCGGGATCGACCGCCATGGATATTCACCTAAGGGGTCTACTCAATTTTGAACCACCGTCAGTCAAGGATGAGGATATTATCAGATAAGGTCATACCCCTTATGCTGGCCACGAGAGGCGACAATCAAATATTTGGTAGGAATCGGAGACTCAAGATAGTGGAGCGGAGCCAGTCAGCCAGATTCAGAAATTCTTGTGATAAGTCAGAATCTGTCAGGAAAGCGGTTATGCCTCACCTCACTGTTTGGAATCCGAAGGACTTGCAGGTAAGTGGAGGAACCCAATGCAAGGAGTCAGAGCTTGGGTATGCATCAGGAAAAATCTGATCACCAATTCATGGACAGTTGTCAGTACAAACACAGCAATCGGAAACCACCCTCGGATTTGTGAGACACACATATATTTCAGTCATGGCAATCTCAGATAAGTCAGCGGAGATGAACAGAATTGGAGCCAGTATAAGCAGGAAAATGTGAGGTAAGATCTGTCAGGATATGGATACAGTGAAGCCAACCACCCCAGAGCCAGTCAGATGAAGGATTTAATGGGAACAATCAATAAAGGAAAAAGGATACCCGAGTTGGAAACGGTTTCCTTAAGTCAGTATATGCATACTTGTTCCCTGAGCAACCAAATCTCGAGGACGAGATTTCTTTAAGGGGGAAGGTTTATCACAACCTTATTTTTGGCCCTTTCTTTTTCTTTTGTTTTTCTGAGGTTTTTGCTTGAGTTTTCTTTTTCCATGGCTTTGTGGTCTGGAAACTGAAGAAGATGACCTCTTCTTTGCTTCTAGAGTGGCTTGTCAACCTCAAATCCTTCCCTAGACCTTTCCATTTTCATCCTAGCCCATATCCCAATATTCTTTTTATTGGGGATATTCCTTTTCTATTAAAGGAATGACTCAATTTGCCCTGGGTTGTGAAGCAACCTATATTTCCATCTCTCCTAAAATTCCTAAATAATTCTCATAAATTGTTTGGGTCATATCTTCCTCAAATATGGCAAAATATTTCATTTGCCATGTTTATCATCATGCTCAAATAATTCTTTTCCTATTTTGTCCTGAATGGCAGATTGTGAAGCAAGTGCCATTTATCTTTGCCCAATTGACTCCAAACTTCTTGGACATATTTTCATGTCCAAATAATTTCCTCATGAAAAATTTCAACTTAATTTGCAAAGTAAATATTCCTGAGCAATTTTTCAAAGTTCCTGTCTGAGGGAATTGGTTGTGAAGGAACTACTAGCTAGGTTAATTCAATTGAGTTGAATTTTTGCATGGTCTTTCATATCATCAATGAAAGCTCTCCACAAGATTTGAGCTCATGCAAATGCATCCATGTGACCTGAGCATCAAATCTTTGGTTCTGTCCAAAGTTTCAGTTAGTGAAGCAAGTATATTTTATCTTGCTCCATTATGGCTGTAAATTTTCCTAGGCCTTATCTTACTCATATAACCTATCTCCACCCAATTTGGGCATATTTAATCTAGGCATTTTCCCTCTAGAATTTTTGCAAGTTTTCGGTCAGTGGAAATGTTTGTGAAGGAAGTACCATTTTGGTTTATCCAATTGGTATGAAACCTTTCGCAGCATCTTCGTATGGCCAAATAACCCTGCCTTGCCAAATTCAGCTCAAGTGGCTTATCCATTTGAGTGCACCATCATGATCTTCATTTTGGACCAGATTACTTAGTTGTAAAGTAACTATATTAATTAGTGGTCCAAATCCCTCCAAACTTTCTAGGACCATATTCCTTCCTATCCTAATCATCCCAGACAACCCCATTTGACCCAATCAAGTTGTTGTTGATCACCAGTGCTCATCCAAAACTGATACAATAAACTCAGAGGAAAATCCATCGATCCAGTGCACTCTCTTTTGAATCTATCGCTTCCCCTAGCCTCAGTGATGTAAGGATCATCACTAGACATCTCGCTGCAGCCTCGTCCCTCCTTGCCGTTAATAGTGGTGACCGCGCCATTTGCAAGCGCTCTGGCAGCAATGGTCATGTCCCGAGCGTCGTTTTGCTTCAGGCCCCTCCTCCTCTCGTCGTCTTCGCGCGCTTGAGCGTGTCTAACAGCTAGCACGCATTGTCACCGTCCCTCTAGCGCGCTTGCCCCCTCCGTTTGCTTCCCCGGCAACCCGTCCCCATTGAGAAACAGAGCGCATCCACGCGCGCACAGTGCCGACAAGGCATTAATGGCGCCATGGCTTCTTCCTCTCTTGTCCCCGAGCTCTCCTCAACACCGTGAACCCCCTTTGGACCTTTCCCTCGTCGGCGCCCGAGCTTGGCCGCGAGCACACGCGTCCGCGGCACTGGGCACGCGTCTGCGGAGCCGCCAGCTCACCTCCCCATCCCCTCGGCTATATAAGCCCACCCCGAGGTGCCTCAACCTCACCAGCGGCCTCACCTCACTCCCAAACCCCTCCCTAGCTAGTCTCCCGACCCTGGAGTCCCTCCTCGCCGCAAACCATCACCATTGCCGCCGTTCTGCTCGTCTCAAATTCGAGCAAGGCAGCGCCCCTCCTCCTCTCTGTCATCCACTCGTAGACCCACCTGAGCTAGCAGACCCTCCCCACCCGCTTCTCCTCGTCTCTGGAGCGTCGTAGCCCCGAACTCCTCTCTGCCCGTCGCCGGTCTCCGCCGCGCTTGTAGGATTCCTCGTGATCAGTTTTCCCCGAGGCTCGTGCCCTGCCTGGATGGGTGCAGTGCCTCCCCCAATCCCAATGGCGGTCCAAGCTCCGCCGGAGAGGGCCGGAGCCGCCCGGACGAGCGCCGGCACCGGTGGCCTCTCTCTGGACAACAGGCGAGCACGAGAGGAAGACGTAGACGACGACCCCTCCCCGCCAGTTGGCCGTTGACCCCGCGACCCCACCCGTCAGCCCCTCCGCCCGTTGACCCCGCGCTGATGACATGGATAAGTGAAGACGCCCTTCTCTGTTTTACGTTTTCTGTAGTCGAAAGCGTATTTCTCTGCGTCTTATAACCAAAGTACGTTTTCTCTACAGGAAAGCGTATTTCCCAAAAGGCGCTTTCTCTTTTTCCAGCCGCCGGCCGAAACCCCTATTTTGTGAACGTTCGTCTGTTTAGGGCAGAAATGAATAAGATTTTATTTGTTTTCTGCCTAACGAACGAACGGCCGTATCTTTTCAAGCACATCTCCGATTGAGGTGATTCCAAAGCCCACTTCTTAGTCTCGTCGAGCCCGTTCTGTTAGTCACATTTTCACTATGTTTCAACATTCTGAAAATGACCATTTTTCCCTTACGCTAAATCAGCCCCCTCCGAGCGAGTACTCTTTCCGGCAATTCCTTCCGTGATCTTTCTGCACTTCTCCCCGGAGCCTTCTTCATCCCCAGGCAAGCCACAACCACCATTTGCATGATAGCCATGCAGAAGCATTGGTTTCCAACTAGAATCTTTAATAACTATTTGATTTTTTTGCTTCTGCTGTCGTTATTTCGGTTATGCTTATGGATCGGTGATTACCATGATGCTATGTTTTCTTGCACTCTGTATTATGTTCTTCATGCTAGTATTACTTTAATATTTGCTATGTTTGGTAGTAGTACATGTTGGTGATTTTCTTCGGGGCATGACTATCGTCTGTTCCGAGTACCGCCGTTATGCATGTTTCTTTGCATCCAGTTGATTAAATACTTGCATGGTAATTTTATCCTTATGTTATTGCATGGTATTTATTATTGATGCTAGTGGTCATGTCATGCTATGGGTAGTGTGCTAGTTGTGATATTCATGCTCGTCAGTATGCCATGCTCATCTGGATAAATGGTTACATGTTGTTGCTACGCTCGTTGATTACGATGCACCCCCATGCTTATGTTTGATATCATGTTCATGCATTGTAGTTGAATCCTTTTATTTTTTTCATAGTTCGGCATATTGCATTCAAGTTTAACCAGATTAAATTAAACTTGAACAACTTTTGGCTGAGTCATGGTGCCACCATTCCGACCTGAGCAGTGCAACCACGCATACTCTATGGGGGCGGGGTCCTAACTGGCTCTATTGTCATGTTGCTCACCGATCCCTCCCGCGAAGGAAGGTTATGCGCGGGCGCTACCCTGATCAGGTAGGACAGCATAAGCCTTGTGTGTCCATTGTTTAGTATGGATCCTTGTCCCCGTTTGGGACCGTTTTGCCACGACGATGGTCGTTGGTGCCTTTGGTAGGCACGGGGCCACCCAGGACTTAGCCCAAAGGGGAGTTGGTCGGAGTGGACTGGAGAGTGTCATGGCAGTAAGATGATTTTTTCAGAACGGTTTGGTCCACCCGAATGGGAGTGCGAGGCCAGGGTTCCGTGGTGTGGGTACAGTGTGCTAACCTCTGCAGAGAGTGTGTGTGTGTTAAATCTATTGATAGTCGCGCCCGCGGATATGGGCCCAGTTCGTAGTTGGTCACACTGTGGGTCAACAGTAATAATAATGTGCTTAATAACAACCCCGGTTCGATGATGAAAGAAGTTGGTTGATATTTATGTGATCGTGAGAGGATCACTGTGGTGTCGTGAATACCGACTTGTTGGATACTTGTGGTGTTATGCGAGAGTCAAGGGTAAAGGTCAAGATCCTTGTGACCATGAATGATTACTACGATATTGTTAATACCAAGCTTGATTGGATCCTGAGATGATCGTGTGATGCCCGTGATGGTAAGTTTGTGCAGGTGATGGTTACGAGGTAACCCGAATAGAGTAAGTTGGATTATTGTTTCATCATGTTGCATGCTAGTATTATCATGTTCATATGTTCATGCCATGTTCGTATTGTCCTAGCTGTATCATCGTGTTCATGCTATGATTGATCTGATAGTATCATGTTAAACCTGGCTAACCTGTAATTGCCATGTTGTTGTCTATCTTGACTGCTTTGGTTGATGTGAGCTTGCAAGTACATTCAATGTACTGACCTGGCGTGTCTTGCCAGTTTGCAGGTTATGTCGGATATGATTGCTTGTTGGACGTGGATCCCTTGTTTGCACGCTAGGATAAGCGTTCCAGCCAGAGTCCTTGCGGAGTGGAGTTCATCACCGTCGTCGTTGTTCCGCTGCCAGTAGTCATTCCGCTGCGTCGAGTTGTTCTGCTGCTTGCATAGAACAAACACGGTAGGCGTAGTGTCGCTGTGCGGATGTAATCCCCTTGTACCCAATATAGCTTATAATAAAGAGCTGGTTTGTTCTATGCTAAGCAGTGCCGTATTCTAGAAGACTTCTCCTCGATCTCTGGGCTGGAATAAGGGGCGTTCCGGTTTCTCTGAGTCGGGGTGCCACAGTGGTGACGGTGATGGTGAAGTGATCCATGTAGGGCTTTGCTTAAGCACTACGTGAATATGACCGGAGGCGTAAACTATGGAGGGGGGCGCCGCACACCGCTAACAATGTTTGTTGTGTGTTCTAGGCGCCCCCTCCCCACATATATATAGGTGGGAGGGGGAGGGGAACAGCCATGGGGCGCCCCAAGTAGGAGGAATCCTACTTGGGGGCTTCCTCCAATTCGGCCTCCCCCTTTCCTTATCTCTGAAAGGGGGAAGGAAAGAGGGGAGAGGGGAAAGGAAGGGGGAATCCTATTCCCTCTATTTCCTTTCCTCCTCCCCTTTTCCTGTCTCCACTTAGGTCGGCCCATATGGGGGCGCACCAGCCCCTTAGGGGCTGGTCTCTCCCACCCTTGGCTCAATAAGGCCTATATATGAATCTTTACCAACCCCTTCCGGTGACTCGATACGTACCCGGTACCCCCGAAACACTTCCGGTGTCTGAATACTATCGTCCTATATATGAATCTTTACCTCTCGACCATTCCGAGACTCGTCATGTTCGTGATCTCATCCGGAATTTCGAACAACATTCGGTCACTGATATGTCTACAACGTATCTATAATTTTTTATTGTTCCATGCTATTATATTATCTGGCTTGGATGTTTAATGGGATTTATATAACTTTTTATATTATTTTTGGGACTAGCCTATTAACCGAAGGCCCAGTGCAAATTGATGTTTTTTTTGCCTATTTCAGTGTTTCGCAGAAAAGGAATATCAAACGGAATCCAAAACGGAACGAAACCTTCGCGAGGACCTTTTTTGGAACAAACGCATTCCAGGAGATTTGGAGTGGACGTCAAGGAAGCAACGAGGTGGTGTGCGGCTCCACCGACCTACTTCTTTCTCCTATATATACACTTATACCCTGAAAACATCTAGGGGAGCCACGAAACCACTTTTCCACCGCTGGAACCTTCTGTACCCGTGAGATCCCATCTTGGAGCCTTTTCCGGCGCTCCGTCGGAGGGGGAAAATCGATCATGGAGGGCTTCTACATCAACACCATAGCCTCTTTGATGATGTGTGAGTAGTTTACCATAGACCTTCGGGTCCATAGTTATTAGCTAGATGGCTTCTTATCTCTCTTTGGATCTCAATACAAAGTTCTCCTCGATCTTCTTGGAGATCTATTCGATGTAATTATTTTTGCAGTGTGTTTGTCAAGATCCGATGAATTGTGGGTTTATGATCAAGATTATCTATGAACAATTTCTGATTTAATATCTTTGCAAGTCTCTTCGAATTATCAATTTGGTTTGGCCTACTAGATTGATCTTTCTTGCAATGGGAGAAGTGCTTATCTTTGGGTTCAATCTTGCGGTGCTCGATCCCAGTGACAGAAAGGGAAACAACATGTATTGTATTACTGCCATCGAGGATAAAAAGATGGGGTTTATATCATATTGCTTGAGTTTATCCCTCTACATCATGTCATCTTGCCTAATGTGTTACTCTGTTCTTATGAACATAATACTCTAGATGCATGCTGGATAGCGGTCGATCTATGGAGTAATAGTAGTAGATGCGGAATGGTTTCGGTCTACTTGTCCCGGACGTGATACCTATGTTCATGATCATGCCTAGATATTCTCATAACTATGCGCTTTTCTATCAATTGCTCAGCAGTAATTTGTTCACCCACCGTAATATATGCTATCTTAAGAGAAGCCACTAGTGAAACCTATGACCCCCGGGTCTACTTTACATCATATAAGTTTCTGATCTGTAATTCTAGTTTATTATTTTGCAATCTTTATTTTCCAATCTATACAACAAAAATACCAAAAATATTTATCTTATTATCTTTATCAGATGTCACTTTTGCAAGTGGCCGTGAAGGGATTGACAACCCCTTTATCGCGTTGGTTGCAAGGTTCTTGATTGTTTGTGCAGGTACTAGGCGACTTGCGTGTAGTCTCCTACTGGATTGATACCTTGGTTCTTAAAAACCGAGGGAAATACTTATGCTACTTTGCCGCATCACCCTTTCCTCTTCAAGGGAAAACCAACGCATGCTCAAGAGGTAGCAAGAAGGATTTCTAGCACCATTGCCGGGGAGATCTACGCTCAAGTCAAGACATACCAAGTACCCATCACAAATTCTTTTCCCTCGCATTATATTATTTTCCATCACCTTTGCCTTTTCTTCGCCTTCTTCCCGTATGTCTTTTTGTTTGTGTTTCCATGTGCCTTCTATTTGCTTGCATCTTTGCTTACTAAAAATCTATTGATATGGATCCACTTAAAGTGTTCTACTTGGATCATCTTTGATCTATATGTGCTCGTGCTGAAACCCCAACTAGTTTAGTTGAGGGAAAATCTTCAGACGAGCATGCTCATTTTGGGTGTCATCGTTTCTCTAAAAAGGGGAAGCTCTTATGGTACCAAATAAATAGTTTGCTATGCTATGCTTGGAATCTTTATGAAATTTATGACTTCACTTGTTGCTCTAAGAACCCTAAAAACCACCTTCCCTACCTATGTGAGTTTAATGATAATGAAATCTTATCTTCTGATGCAAAAGGTGTTTATAGTTACTATGATATCGAACAAACTGAAGAATTTGTTATTTTTAAGGGTGCTTATGAAGTTGCTTCTTTGATTGAAAAGCATGATATTACTCTCTACAAATCTGAATTTTTTTGACATACTTAATTATTGCTATGAAAACTATGCCCATAATGTATATGTCAAAGATCTTATGACCATTGCTTTGGAAGAAAATAATGATATGCATGAATCTATAGATAATTGTGATTCTGATGGTTTGATTGAAGTATCCCTTGATGAACATGATGCTTGCTACTCTTGTGGCCATGATGCCAATATTTATGAAGACGAATTAGCTATAGTTCCTTATGTTAAACATGAGATCGTTGCTATTGCACCCTTACTTGATAGTTTCTTCGATGAAAAGCATGATTGGAATAATCTTATGATAAATTCTCTTGATGTCAATTGTGCTAATAATATGCAAAACCCTAAGCTTGGGGATGCTAGTTTTGCTATGTCTACTACTTGTTGCAATGATCATGATTGGGGTGATTCTTCTTATGATCTTGAAAATTTATTTAAGCCCCATAATGAATATAAGATTGATAATAGTGTTTGCAATAATATTGAAAGTGGGTTTGGAAGAGTGTCAACTTTAGATCCCACATATTTGGAGAATGTTCAATCTTATGGTATTCTTGATAAAAGTGGGTTTGGAGAGGTCATGACTTTAGTTAATGATAATCCCACTATTTTGGAAGAGTGTCAACTTTGCATGCATGAGAATCATGTTGATAATATGTTATTTGATAGCTATTTTGTTGATTTTGCTTATGATCCTACATGTAATTATTATGAGAGAGGAAAATATGGTTGTAGAAATTTTTATCTTACTAAATTACCTCTCGTCATGTTGAGATTGCTATCGTCTCTTTCTTTTTCCATGCATATGCTAGTTTTTGCTTGCCTTAATAATTTGTTTGCTTATAAAATGCCTATGCATAGGAAGTATGTTAGACTTAGATTTGTTTGTCACATGTTTTATGATGCTCTCTTTGTTTCAATTGCTATCTTTCATGTGAGCATCATTAAAATTACCAATGCCTAGCTTGGGCGTTAAACGATAGCGCTTGTTGGGAGGAAACCCAATTTTATTTTTGTTCCTGTTTAGTAATAAATAATTCCTATAGCCTCTGTTTAGAGGTGGTTTTATGTTTTAATTAGTGTTTGTGCCAAGTTGAACCAATAGGATCTTCTTGGGTGATAGTTGTTTTGATCTTGCTGAAAAAGACAGAAACTTTACGCTCACGAAAAGAATTGTTAAAATCCACCAGAACATGATAAAATACCAATTCGTTTTGCAGTTTAGTATACAAATTATGCAGATTGTCCTAGTTTTTAATAATTTTTGGAGTTCCATAAGTATTCGAACAAATCATATTGCTACAGACTGTTCTGTTTTTGACAGATTCTATTTTTCGTGTTTTTTTTTACTTAATTTGATGAATCTATGGCTAGAATCGGGGGGTATGAACCATAGAGAAGTTGGAATAAAGTAGGTTTAACACCAATATAAATAAAGAATGAGTTCATTACAGTACATTAAGGTTGTGGTTTGTTTTCTTATTCTAACGGAGCTCATGAGATTTTCTGTTGAGTTTAGTGATGTGAAGTTTTTGGTAAAGATTTGATGGATTATGGAATAAGGAGTGGCAAGAGCCTAAGCTTGGGGATGCCCAAGGCACCCCAAGGTAAAATTCCAGGACAACCAAAAGCCTAACCTTGGGGATGCCCCGGAAGGCATCCCCTCTTTCGTCTTCGTCCATCGGTAACTTTACTTGAGGCTATATTTTTATTCACCACATGATATGTATTTTGCTTGGAGCGTCTTGTATGATTTGAGTCTTTGCTTTTTAGTTTAACACAATCATCCTTGCTGTACACACCTTTTGGAGAGACACACATGAATCAGAATTTATTAGAATACTCTATGTGCTTCACTTTGTCGGTGGGAATGACACCTATGGGGTCACTGGGATCCCTTCTATGGTTGGTGGGCGCGGGGTTGTGCAAAGGGCGGGTTTGGCGGTCAGCACAAGGATCGTTTACCCAGGTTTGGGCCGCGAAGATGCGTAATACCCTAGTCCTGCTTTGGTGTGTATTTTTGAGCTCTCGAACTAGCTATGGGGTGTGCATAGTCCAAAAGATCTGAATCCCTCTCCTGGATGCCCCGGGCCTCCTTTTATAAACAAAAGGGTCTGCCACAATGGCACACAGGAGGTGGAAAGGTGTAAAGTGCGCAAGCTTATCGCCTGTCATTACGGGACAAGACGCATTAAATGTTCTCCTTAGGTGTCCCGTTGCTTTATTGGGGACGGAAGCGAGGCCCCTCCCATCCGTCACCGCTCCATCTTGCTCTGACAATCGTCCAGGCCAACGAGGCATGCAGCGCCACGCAGGCTGGCTGGCTGCTGAGATGGCGTGGTGGTAGGGTCTTCACGAAGATCTGCATGCCACCACGTAGTAGTTTGCTGAGTTGGACTAGAAGCCGCATGTCGCCACGCAGGTGCCTGCCCAGCTGGTTGGGCTAGCAGTTGTATAGGAACGGCGGTGGAGTTTTGGCAGACACGGGCCTGGCTGCGGCACCGTAGGTGTCTTTGGCAAGGGCCTTGCTGGGGCCCCGCAATGGTCTTGCCGTGGCATCACGGTCGTCCCCGACAAGGATCTTCTGGGGGTCTCGTGGATCTCCTCAGCAAGGATCTCGCTGAGGATCGTCGTCTTCTGGTCCTTATCTTATCTTGAGTGTTTATGATCTTGACAAAGATCTGCATGCCACCACGGAGGTGCCTCCCGAGCCTTGGTTCCAATGTGGTTGTTGGCAGTGTTGGAACCCTTGGGCTCAACGGTGGCGCGCCCTGCTGGCGTTGGGCAAGTGCCCCAGCAAGGCTCTTGCCGGGGCCACCTCGGCAAGGGTCTCGCCGGGGGAGTCCACCTCACCTCTTGTTCTTTGTGTTTCTTGGTCTTGAAGTTGCCTTGCCCGCCTCGTGCCTTCCTCTGCCCTACTTAGTGTGGCCGCGGGTGCGGCTCCGACTACCCTTGCACAAGTAGAGGGGTACAAAAAGGGCCCCTACTTTTGTACAACGACGGGAGCCCCCGGGCCTAGGCCACACGTAAGCGCAACGCGTTGTTGGGCCAGGCCCAGATCGGTGCGCAGGCAGGCGGGGCGGAGTTTCGCCGCAGTAATTCCTTCGTTCGTTGCACTTCCCCATGACCAGCATTGAATGCGTGACGTGGAGGGTCGTGCGTGACATGGGGGTCACGCGTGGGGCGGTTCCTGCCTTCATGTGTCACATTGTGGTAAAGAGGTGGCTCGCGCCTTCCCCATAAAAAGAGGAAAACGCAGGGGCGCGGCTCATTTACTGAGTGGACTCGGGTCATGGCCTTCGAGGCGCTCGTGCCCTGCGATCATGGGGTGGAAAATAGCCGCCTCACTTGTCCCTCGATTTATGTTCGCTCGCGACATGTCCCCCATGCCTTGAAGATGGTAGGCGGCGGGTGCAGGCCTTGAATGACAAGGCGGGAAACCGGGCCGCTACTTATTGGAGCAGTGGGTCGGTCTTGATTCCTTGCGCTCTTGATGGCCGAATTGGTTGAGCGGGGCGGCCGGGCCCCGACCCCGCCCCTTTATAAGAAGGGGAGGGGGATGGTACCCCTCAATCTTTCATCATCCGCTTCCTTCCACCTTGGCTTCTTTCTTTCTTCCGCTCTGGCGAGAGGGCGCATTAGTGCTTCAACGGTGGCGACAAGGTTCTCCGCTCGACAGTGCGCCCCTCCTTCCCAAGAGCTTGTGGCGGCGGAGCCGTCCACGAGGGGGAGGGGGAGTGGGCGAGGCCGAGGCCGCCGTGGTGCTAGGGGAAGAGGAGGACGGGGCAGCGCATCGGCCTCGCCTCCACCGGCGGTCCCTCCCCCAATGGAGGGCCACGTCGAGGACCAGCCCCGCGAGTTCTTCATCAGGCTGCATCGGCCAGCGCGCCGTCATCTTCGTCTCCCTAGTCCATTCGCTCGAGAGATGGATCTCGACCCGCCACAAACTCTGAGGTTGCACATGAGAAGATGCGGGAATGGCGGCACGCGGGTTGATGTCGATTTTCCTGCCCCTCATGTCATGTATCTTCGCCGCGGATGGAAGACCTTCGCTCGTATCCACAGCCTGACGGCGGCGCTCGTTCTCTATTTCAAATTAATGGAGAACGACCTGCTCTCTGTCAAGGTCTTTGGAGACCTTGGAACTCGCCTAAAGTACTACATGGAGAGCTCCTCCGACGATGAAGACTCTTCCTCAAGCGGGAGTGATGAGGAGGACAGCGACAACGACGACGAGGGCGCCGAGCGGGGGGACGCCGACTCCGACTCTGACTGACCGCGTCGCCCCTCCCTTGGCCACGCGCCCTGACGAGGGCCTTCCTCGTCAAGCTCTCCATCGGTGCGTTCCCCATCGCCCCTTTTTTGCCTTCATTTGCCGCACCTGGGAGGAAAAGGGCAAGAACGGGGATCACGAGGCACTTAATTTTTTTAGTTTGTAAGCCTATGGGCCTTAGTAGAATTTAGACCTTGTAACCCCCTTGCTCATGTATGCATTCCTTATGAATTATACTTATTAACAATGTATTAATGAAGAGAAGGGTGTTTGCCGGGTTTTGTTTTTGCGTGGGCGAGGGCCGCACCAAGGAGCGAGTCCTCGTTATCTTAAGATAAACACTGTACCCCGGCAACAGGCCTTGCCGTCCTGACCTATAGCTCGGCTACACTCACGCCCTTGGCGGAGGTAGGGGCCATGTAGGATTAGGCCCTTCGCTCGTCCCCTTCCCATCGCACTACGACCAAGTCCCGGCCCAAAGAAAGGCTTTCGGACACGGGACAGAGGGAGCAAGATGGTATGAGAGCGAGCGAAGTCTCGTGCGTTCAAGTTTCATACGGAGGCACGGAGTGGGGGGGGGGGAACTTATCTGATGTCGCAGCCCCCGGCAACCTTGGCTTGTTGTGTCTGGGTTCTCAGACCCGCAGCCCCCAACAACCTTGGCTTGTCGGGGTCCGGGTGTTGGCCTGTTCTCTTTTCTTCCAAAATAGCTCAGTAGAAATGTCCACGCACCCTGCGAACCCAAAAAGGACGGAAAGGAAACAGAGAGATGCATACTCGACCTCTATGCTAAGGGTTAGTCGCCGCTAAGCACTATCAACCCTAACACAGAGAGAGACTCAACCTAGCATGCATGCTAAAACTTAGGGCACCAGCGCTTTATCTATTTATGCTCAGGGTGTGCGCCTGGCTTTGTACAAAGGGTTACATGCCTTGCCGGCAAGGCTTGTACAAAAGGTGCTTTGCCGGGGGGCCCAACAACCGCGCCTTATGGGTAAAACTTGCGAAGATGTTCGATGTTCCAGGAGTTGCTCACTGGAATACCATCTTCGGTCTCCAGGCAGACTGCGCCGGGCCTGGTGACTCATATTACCCGATAAGGGCCTTCCCACTTTGGCGTCAACTTGTTGGAATTCTTGGCCGAGTGAACGTGCCGAAGAACAGGGTCACCTTCCTCAGAGCTTCGGGCATGAACCTTCCGGGGAGAAGGGTATCTGGCCGGTGACTCGATTTGGTGTCATTCTGATTGACCAAAGAACCGCCGGCAATTCATCAATTCAGCGTCGTCCACACCCGCGTAGCCTATCAAAAGTCCTTGTCCAGAGGCCTCGCAACACTTCAGCATTTGCCCTCTCAGCCTAGCCGTTGCTTCGTGGATGTGCAACCAAAGCAAAACAGACCTTGCTGCCGAGGTCCTGGATGTCCTGCATGAAGGCATGGCTCGTGAACTGTGTGCCGTTGTCGGTGATGACTCTATTTGGAACACCAAAATGGCAGACTAGCCCCTTGATGAATTTGACGGCTGATTGTGCTGTCAGCTTTCTCACTGCCTCCACCTTCGGGCACTTTGTGAACTTGTCGATTGCAACGTACAAGTACTCAAAGCCCCCGACAACGCGGGGAAAGGGGCCCAGTATGTCGAGCCCCCAGACCGAGAATGGATAGGAAAGAGGGATTGTTTGGAGAGCTTGAGCTGGTTGATGAAGCTTCTTTGAATGAAACTGGCATGCTTCACACTTGGTTACTAGCGTCGTTGCATCCTGGAGGGTGTGGTCCAGAACCTTGCCAGAATGCCTTGCTAGCAAGGGCCCTCAACCCTATGTGGGAGCCACATATGCCTCCGTGTATCTCTGCCAACAGCTACAGTCCTCCCTCCTGGGGAATGCACTTCAATTTCACACCGTTTGGTCTTTGCTGTACAGAACGTCATCGACAAACTGATACATGGCAGACCGACGGGCTACTTTCTCCGCTTCTTCCTGCTCCTCAGGGAGTTCCCCTATTTGGAGGAATCAGACGGTATGTTGTGCCCATGCTGGAGCCTGGGGCTCGACGGCAAGGACCAAAGGCATTTCCTCTGCCATGGGAGCAGTTGTCTCTATGGCTAGGGTTTGACGCCCTACCGGAGTCTGTCGCCCCGTGGCAAGCTTGGCATCCACGGCAACATCCTTGCCGGTGGCTCCTAGGAGCTCTGTGGGAAAGTACTTGTCGAGGCCTGATTTCCTGCACTTGTTCTGCTTTGTCGACGGTTCGACAGATGGTTGAGTTAACCGAAGCACAAAAGTACCTGGTTCCACAGGTATTTTGAGTGCAGCGCGCTTTGATAGGTAATCAGCGGTGTCGTTCTCCACTCAGGGAACGTGCTCCGCTTGTATACCATCAAAACGCTCCTCCAGCTTCCTCACCTCATCCACATAGGCCTCCATCAACGGGCTTTGATAGTCTTTGTTAACTTGCTTGACGATGAGCTGTGAATCAGCCCTGACGATGAGCTTCTTGATTTCGAGGTCTGCCGCGATCCTGAGACCGGCAAGCAACCCCTCGTATTCAGCAGTGTTGTTTGTTGACATCTCCCTGGGAAAGTGCATCTGGACTACATACTTGAGGTGCTCTCTAGTGGGTTCAACGAGTAGCACACCAGCACCGGCGCCTTGCAGCGAGAAAGCCCCGCCAAAATAAATAATCCAGTCACGACTTGTTTCCTTGCCAGGGAGAGTGGTCTCCTGGATCTCTTCGTCGGGCGTTGAGGTCCATTCAGCAATGAACTCTGCCAAGACTCTACTCTGGACTATCGAAGTACTTTCAAACTTCAAACCAAAGCTCGACAGTTCCCAGGCCCATTCCACAATCCTCCCGGTTGCGTCTGCGTTATGCAATGTTCGTTGCAACGGGAGGCGGGTAACGACGGTGATTTCGTGGGCTTGGAAGTAATGACGCAGCTTCCTCAAGGCAATAAGGAGGCCTAAGAACAATTTCTGCACGCCGGAGTACCTTGATCTAGCCCCCTGCAATAGGGAGCTAACAAAGTAAACTGGGTGCTGCATCATCTTCTTCTTCTGCACCACTCCATTTGGTTGCACGGGCCCTGTCCCGCCGGCGTCAGACTCTGCCGGGGGCCTCGCCTCGCCAGCACCAGGCCCTACCGGGGGAAGCTCTGGCTCGTCATCCACCCGTCCTGTCGTTGCCGCTACCTCTTCGTCGACCTCCCTCTGCACCACTAGCACGGTGCTAACCACTTGGTTCGTTGCTGCTAGATATAGCAGCAACGGCTCTTGTGGTTTAGGCACAACCAGTATTGGTGTAGAGGAGAGGTATTTCTTAAAATCCTGCAGTGCTGCTTAGGCCTCTGGGGTCCATTCCATTGGGCCTGCCTTCTTCAAGATTTTGAAAAAGGGAAGGGCACGCTCGGCAAACTTGGAAATGAACCTGCTCATGGCTGCAACGCAGCCAGTGAGCCGACGCACATCCTTGATCTGCCTAGGTGCCTCAATTTGTTCAATGGCCTTGATCTTATCTGGATTCGCCTCGATCCCACGCTGTGACACAAAGAACCCGAGAAGTTCTCCGGATGGAACACGGAAGACACACTTCTCAGGGTTCAACTTGAGGTTGATCTTGTGCAAATTTGCAAACGTCTCTTTCAAATCTTGTACACGTGTCGCCTTGTCCTTGGTTTGACCACTATGTCATCCATATAAGCTTCCATATTTCTATGTAGCTCGGGCTCAAAACCAATTTGGGCTGCTCTTGCAAACGTTGAGCCAACACTCTTCAACTAGAAAGGCATTCGTAAAAAGCAATATGTACCACATGGGGTGATGAATGCTGTCTTCTCTTCATCTCCTCTCATCATGAAGATCTGGTGGTATCCTGAGTAGGCGTCGAGGAATGATAACAAGTCGCACCCGGCCGTGGAGTCAACAATCTGGTCAATGCGCGACAACGGGAAAGGGTCCTTTGGACAAGCCTTATTGATATCTGTGTAATCAATACACAGCCTCCACTTCTCATTTGCCTTGTGCACCACCACCAGATTGGCCAACCACATCGGATGGAGCACTCCTCTCACCAAGCCTACCGCTTCTAACTTCCTGATCTCCTCCGTGATGAACTCCAGCCGCTCCAAAGCTTGCTTCCTGACCTTCTGCTTGATGGGTCGTGCATGAGGACAGACAGCAAGATGGTGCTCAATCACCTCCCTGGGAACACTGGGGATGTCGGATGCTTGCCATGCAAACACATCGACATTCGCCCACGGGAAGGTGACAAGCGCGCCTTCCTATTTGCTGTCAAGGGAGGAGTTTATGGTGAAAGCCCCTCCCGTGCCATCCTCCTTGACGGACACCTTCTTGGTCTCTAGTGGTGCAGCTCTGGATTTCTTGCTCTTGCCGGTGGAGCTCTCTGGCACGTCCTCGACGGGAGCACAGCACTCCGAAGAGGTGCGCTTGCCAGAGTGGGTGCGACAGGTCTTGCTGGTCTTCTTTCCTCTCGGGGCTTCGGCGGCAGGAGCAAGTGCCTTAGCAGCAGTCGCTGCAACTGCCTCCCGGTAGAGTTGGTCAGCGCAGTTCAGCGCATCCTTCTTGTCGGAGGGGACAGTGATGATGGTCATCGGCCCAGGCATCTACAACGTGTTGTAGGCATAATGTGATGCTGCCATGAACTGGGCTAGCGCCGGGCGGCCAAGGATCCTGTTGTAGGGCAAGGGGATCTCTGCTACATCGAAAACAATCCTCTCTGTCCTATAGTTCAACTCGCCTCCAAACATTACGAGCAGCGTGACCTTACCCTTCGGCTGGCTCCTTCCCGGGTTGACCCCTTGAAACGTGCCCGTCTCCTCAAGGTCTCCATCAGGGATCTGCAGCCTTTTGACCAGAACAGGCGAGATCAAGTTCAGACCGACCCCGCCATCAGCTAGCATTTTTATCACCTTGAGGTTGCGTATTGTTGGAAAAACCAGCAACGGCAAGCACCCGACCGCAGTTGTGCGATCAGGGTGGTCCACGACATAAAAAATGATAGGCGTGCTGGACCACTTTAGTGGCTTTTGAGCATCGAGTGATGGTTCTGCTGCTATGATATCACGCGCCCACTGCTTGAGCTGGCGGTGAGAAGTGTGCAGGGAGGCGCCACCGTCGATGCTGGCCTCCATAGCTTTCTTGAACTCTTGCTCACCGGACTCGTCGTCCTCGTCATGACCATCGTCTTCCTGCTTCTTGTCGCGGCCCCGACCGGGCCTCTCTTGTTGGCTATCCTTGCCGCGGCGACCCCCTTGGCCGCCACGCTTCTTGCCAGATCCTTCAGCACCATCCTGACCCTTCTCCTTGTCCCGCCTCTCGTACTCAGCCTTTTGCTTCTCAGCAAGCATCTCAACTTGTCGGCAGTTCTGGAGGTCATTGCCCTTGGTGCGGTGGATCTTGCAGTACTGCTTGTTAGAGCCTCCTGGCTTGTCGGCAACCACCAAGGCCTGGCAAGCAGCGCACCTAGCAATTTCCTTGCCGGAGTCGTCTGCCTTGGCCTTCTTGGCAACGCCGGTGTCCTCGGGTCCCTCGACGGCAAGCACAGTCTTGCCCTTGCGCTTCCTGTTGCGGCGCCGGCCCTTCTTCGTCGAGGTGGCTGTGTCTTCGTCTGTGGAGTCGGTTTCTGCGCCGGCGACCTCGCCGGAGTACTTCCTCCCCTCTTCAGCTTGAGCGCACCTATCGGCCAGTACATAAAGTTCGGCCACATCTCCGACCTTGTTCATCGCCAACTCTTCATGCATCTTGCGGTTGCGCACATTCTGGTGGAATGCGCTGATCACGGCGGCGGGATGAACATCTGGGATGTTGTACCGCACCCGGCTGAATCTCTGCATGTACTTGCGCAGGGTTTCACCTTCTTTCTGGGGGATGATATGCAAATCACTTGCCTGGCCATGAGCTTGGTGGCCCCCCGTAAAGGCGCCAACAAACTCATGGCACAAATCCGACCAAGAAGAAATAGAATCCACTGGCAAGTGCATCAACCATGACATGACATTGGGTTTAAGTGCCAACGGGAAGTAATTGGCAAGCACCTTATCGTCGCGAGCCCCAACAGCTTGCATGGCGATGGTGTAGATGCTAAGGAACTCCGACGGGTGGGTCTTGCCATTGTACTTCTCGCCGACGTCAGGCTTGAATGTGCGGTGGGAGGGCCACTGGAACTGCCGCAGCTCACTGGTAAAGGCTGGGCAACCCACCTCGTATGGTAGGCCACCAGAGCCCCCCGGTGCTGGGTGGTCCAAAGTGGGCCCCGCCCGCCTATCTGACTGGTGGCGTGCATCGTGCCGGCGCTCGATGGTGGATCGAGCGTCTTCTTGGGCTCGCTCCCGAAGTACTTGGCGCTGATCGCGGTGGGTCCGTGGGTCGGACGACGCTATGGAAATGTTATCACAAGCGTCATCACGATGGACTGACACCCGCAGTGGCTGGCGAGGAGGAGGAGAGTGCACCATGGCCGCGGCACCTCCAGTCCTTCCACCGCTGGCGTGCAGTGGCTCGACGGAGCGCCGGCCTGAGGGTCCTGCTGGTCGTGGATCATCTTTGTTGGCGACGCCGACGAGGCTCCGGATGGTGGCTCTCCACTCGTTGATTTTTCAGCAGCAGGAGGAAAGTCGAGGAGCAACTGCGCACGCCAAAGCTTCTGCTGGCGTGGGTGGCGGCGAAAGCTGTGTGTACCGTGACGCGCTCCAACTTCTAACCACGTTTGAAGGAGCTCTATCATGGCTTGGCGGCTGTCCGCCATTTTTGCCAATGTCTCAGCGTGCATGCCGACCTTCTATGTCCCGCGAATGAAGCGCAGGACTCTTCCCATGGTGGCGCCCAGGGTCACCAGCGTGGCGACGCTGTTCGTCGCATACAACCTTGGAGGAGCGCGTCATGGGCGTCGGTGTAGGTGTCTTGGAAGTCGCCGCCCCGCCCGCAGGTGGCACGACGCCAACCCTGGAGGGCCCCGTGCCGCCTGCGGGGGGGGGGGGGGGGGTTCGTCTTTGGATTTGGTGGCGTGAGGCCCATCGTCTCGTGCACGAACGACACCACCCGCCAGTCGCCCGCACTGGTACGGGCCGTTCGGCTCCCGACGAACCGATCGTCGTGATCGTCTTCTTCTTGGGAGCCATGACGATGAAGAATTGCTAAACTAACTGCTAGACTAGATTTTCACAACTGCGCCCCCTACCTGGTGTGCCAAAGATGTCGGTGGGAACGACACCTATGGGGTCACTAAGATCCCTTCTACGGTTGGCGGGCGCGGGGTTGTGCAAAGAGCAGGTCTGGTGGTCAGCACAAGGATTGTTTACCCAGGTTCGGGCCGCGAAGATGCGTAATACACTAGTCCTGCTTTGGTGTGTATTTGAGTGTTCTTGAGCTCTTGAACTAGCTATGGGGCGTGCGTAGTCCAAAAGATTCGAATCCCTCTCCTGGACGCCTCGGGCCTCCTTTTATAGACAAAATGGGTTGCCACAGTGGCACACAGGAGGTGGAAAGGTGCACAGTGTGCAAGCTTATCGCCTGTCATTAAGGGACAACACTACAAAAAAATACACATCCGTGACATTTTGGGCCGAACGAAAGTTTTTTCCATCATACTTATGACACTTCTATGATGATAATTGTGACAAAACCCTGTATCATCATAGATGTGGTGGGGTCCTACTTCTATGACAAAAAATCATGACAGAAAATGGGCTTTTCATCCTGGGCGGCCCGGAGACGCAGCTGCATGACATTCTTTGGGCCGTCCATGACGAAAAAACCGTGGTTGAAGCGAGGGCGAGGAAAACATCGGGGTGTTCCCGGTTACGGTGGGTGGTCGGGGCCGAGTGATGCGCGTTTCTCTCGTACACGCACGCGCGTGGGTGCGAGGTGTTGGGCTCTAACTGAACCCGAGCGATTACACTGCAGGCTACGCGTTACTAAACCCGAGCGATCGACCGATGGCTGTTAACTGAACCCGATCGAGCGATTCCTTTGCTACTGCTGCTGACTGAAGGCGATCGATGCTGCCTCTAGATGAACAGTGAGTGTTGCTGGGGGGGATTGGATGAACAGTTCTCGGTGGGGGAGGATGAACAGGACCCCGTGGTGTTGCCTCTAGATGAACAGGAGCCTGATCGATCAAGCCGGTTGGGGCTGGATGAATAGGACCCCGTGGAGGGCTGGGTGAACAGGACCACCCCGTGGAGGGCATGATGAACAGTAGACGGTGGAGGGCTGGATGAACAGTAGCCCGTGGAGGGGTGGTTGAATAGGAGCCCGTGGAGAAGGCTGGTTGAACAGTAGCCGGTGGAGTAGCGCGCGGTGGAGGCTGGATGAACAGGAGCCCGTGGATGAACAGTCGCAGGTGGAGGCTGGAGGAGGTCGACGGCGGATGAACAGTAGCCCGTGGAGGCTGGAGGGGGTCAACGATGGAGATGAACAGTATCCCGTGGAGTCCCGTATTGTGGTACGCCACACCCCTCCCGATGAACAGGACCCCCGTTTCGACTATAGTGCTCCAAGACAAGTCCGTTTCCTCCGTTTTGCGGTACGCCACACCCCTCCCGATCAACAGGACCCCAGTTTCAACTGTAGGAGGTCCGTTTCCTCCGTTTTGCTGTACGCCAGACCCCTCTTGATGAACAGGATGCCATTTCGAACGTGGCCGGTCGAACACAAGGCCATTTCCTTTGTTCTGCGGTACACCATGGCTCGTTTCCATCGGTTGTTCCGTCCAAGCCCTCCCGATGAACACGACGATGCATTCCGTTCCGACCCAGCCGGTTGGCTCCCCATGAACACGACGATGACGTTGTTTCTCCGTTCCGACCCAGCCATGTACATGAGCCCTGGCCGTAGGTATGCGCAAGTAGGCGTTCGAGACCCTGCCCGTATGTACGTACGTGGCCGTATTTTCTTTCTTGCACACTGGCCGCTATACGTACATGTACATGCTACATGAGCGCCTCTACTACGACACGTGCGTGCCTCTACATCGACCAGTATGTACGTACACGTTCGCGACCAGAATGACAATGCTACGTACGCTTCGACCAGGTGGGTCCCGACTGTGAGGCACTTACTTGCCTATGAAGATGTAGCGGGTGGGTCCCAGCAGTCAGGGGGCGAATCATTTTTTTGCCCGGACGTACTTCCTTGTGCGCGAAGATGTAGCTGGTGGGTCCCAACAGTCAGGGGGAAACGTTTTTTTCACAAAATACGGTGGCCCGTCCGGTGGGTCCCTGCTGTGAGGTGGAGGAATAATTATTTTGCGCGTAATAAGGAGGCACTTCCTTGCTACGGCCATGGACCCAGATGTCAGCCTCTCCATGTACAATCCACATCTGGTGGAAGTCGTTCCTTGACCACGTTGACCACGCCGCGCCGAGAGCACCAGGGCGGTGGACGACGGCGAGGCCTAGGAAGGGGACGACGCGGAGCCGGGGAAGACGCGGCAGTGGATGCCCACACGTAGAGGAGTATGAGGGTTCACTAGTTCACTGCGATGTGAGGCTGCCGTCGCCGCAGAATAATAGGGGGTGTGGGTGAGTAGAGGGATGGCCTGGCCAACGGTGGGAGTAGTAGAGGCGGTGAGGCCTCCGCCGCATCGCAGTCGGGCATGGGAGGCAGGAGCATGAGGCACGACCGGCGCTGGTTTGGGCGGCTGGAGCAAGAAGACCAGAGGTTGAAAAAGCACTTCGGTCATTGGATGGACATCGTACGATCAAAGGAGCTAGAATCGTGCATATTGACTAAGTTGACAAAGCCCTCCATTCCCGTCAACTTAGTAAGCCCACAAGTCAGCCTGCCACTATACTGGGTCCCAGCTAGCAGGGGGAGTATTCATTTTTTGTGCGTAATAAGGAGGCACTTCCTTGCGTGCGAAGATATAGCTGGTGGGTCCAAGCTGTCAGCGGCAGTAACGTTTTTTTCGTGAAATACAGAGGCCCTTTCGGTGGGTCCTAGATGTCAGGTGGAGGAATCATTATTTTGCGCGTAATAAGGAGGAATTTCCTTGAGTGCGGCCGTGGACCCAACTATCAGCCTCTCCACGAACAGTCCACTTCAGATGCATGTCGGTCGTTGACCATGTTGACCAGGCCGCGCCGAGAGCACCAGGGCGGTGGACGATGGCGAGGCCTAGGAATGGAACGACACGGAGGCAGGGAAGACTTGGTAGTTGTTCCCCACGCGGAGGGGAGTACGACTGTACGAGGGTTTACTGGTTCGTCTGCCATCACCGGAGAATAACAACAGGTGTGGGTGAGTAGAGGGATGGCTAGGCCAGCGATGGGAGTATGGTGGGGCGGTGAGGCCCGTGCGACAGCACAGCCGGCCGCGGGGAGGAGAGAGCAGGCAGCCCCATCGGCGCTTGTTTGAGCGGCTGGAGCAGGAAGAGCAGAGATTGAAGAAGCACAACAGCCGTTGGATGGACATCCAACAGTCACTGCTTGTGCGTCAACATTTTTTTAGGAAAGCCTCAAATCTATGGAAAACATCATACAACCCATCTACTATTACTTCTAATAATTTACAACCCATTTGCTAATTCTTATGATTTTTTTGGAGCCCATATTCTTTTTGTTAGCATTGCAACTCATATTGTGGCCATGGTTAAAAAATTGTACGAAAATTTGCATATTTCGGTGCGGTCTGAACTGTTTTTATTCCCGAAATTTTGAGTCACATTCAAACTGATTTTAAAAATAAATGTATGTCAATATAAAATCCAGCAAATTGTCCATGCATAAAAATCAATGCAATTTAAAATCTCGAAATGAAAAAAAGAAATTTGAAACTAATTGCCGGTTTGATGTGTTTTAAAAATGTACAACCCATTTCTCATTACTGATAGGCCATTTCCTCGGCCAGCCGAATGAATCTCTCCTCGTCTTGAAAGATTTGCAGCCCAAAAGGCCTGACAAAGCGACTTACTTGGCAAATCACAAAAAAACTGGGCTGTGGCCTTGGACCCAGCTGCGGCCGTGGACCCAACTGTCAGCCTCTCCACGTACAACACTCTTATGATGGAAGTCGGTCGTTGACCACATTGACCACGCCGCGCCGAGAGCACCAAGGCGGTGGACGACGGCGAGTCCTAGGAAGGGGACGACGCGGAGCTCGGGAAGACGTGGTAGTGGATGCCCACGCGGAGAGGAGTACGAGGGTTCACTGGTTCGGCTGCGGTGTGAGGCTGCCGTCACCGCAGAATAAATGGGGGTGTGGGTGAGTGGAGGGATGGCTTGGCCATCGGTGGGAGTAGTATGGGGGCGGTGAGGCCTCCGCGGCAGCACATTCGTCCACGGGAGCCAGGAGCAGGCGGCACGACCGGCGCTGCTTTGGGCGGCTGGAGCAAGAAGACCAGAGGTTGAAGAAGCACTAAGGCCGTTGGATGGACATCGTACGGTCACTGGAGCTAGAATCTTTCATATTGAATAAGTTGACAAAGCCCTCCGTCCCCGTCAACTTAGTAGGCCCACAAGTCAGCCTCCCACTGTGGTGGGTCCCAACTGGCAGGGGTGTATTCATTTTTTGTGCACAATAAGGAGGCACTTCCTTGCGTGTGAAGATGTAGTTGGTGGGTCTAACCTGTCAGTGGAGGGAACGTTTTTTCATGAAATACAGAGGCCCTTCCGGCGGGTCCCAGATGTTAGGTGGAGGAATCATTATTTTGTGCGTAATAAGGAGGCATTTCCTTGTGTGCGGTCGTGGACCCAGCTGTCAGCCTCTCCACGTACAGTCCACTTCTGATGGATGTCGTTCGTTCACCACATTGACCACGCCGTGCTGAGAGCACCAGGGCGGTGGACGACGGCAAGGCCTACGAAGGGAACGACACGGAGCCCGGGAAGACACGGCAGTGGCTGCCCACGTGGTGGAGAGTACGAGGGTTGATTGGTTCGGCTGCCGTCGCCGGAAAATAACAAAAGGTGTGGGTGAGTAGAGGGATAGACATGCCAGGGATGCGAGTATATGATGGGGCTGTGAGGCCTGCCCGGCAGCATAGCCAGCCGTGGGAGGCGGGAGCAGGTGGTTCTGAAGGCGCTGGTTTGGGCGGCTGGGGCAGGAAGATCAGAGGCTGAAGAAGCACGATTGCTGTTAGATTGACATCTAATGGTCTGACGCTGGTACAGTCGATTGTTGACTAAGTTTCTTTTTTGATATACCTTGTGTACGCATGAACTTAGTAGGCCCACAAGTCAGCCTCAAAGTCTGTGGCAGAAAACATAGAGCCCATTTTCTATTTTTTAATAATTTGCAGCCCATTTGCTAATTCTTAAGTAATTTATTACAACCCATTTTCTGCCCAGGACCACAGTCAAAAATTTCAACCTTATTTTGCATATTTCATTGGAGTCCAAACTTTTGTAATCCCAAAATGATAATTTTTTTTAAGAACTTATTGATTTGCCAAATAAAATCATTTTGTTTTTGTAAGCAAATAAGATGCGGTACAATTGAGTTGGTTTAAGGGAAAACCAGTGGTAAAAAATCAGCGCTCGGAGGGAAAACAACAACAAAAATAAGGATGTAAATATGAAAAGGGAATTTTATGTATATTCAATATAATGATACGTGTATATGAACTAGTAAAACTATAGGTAGAGATTAGAAAACGGATGTAGGACATGTGTTTCAAGTGGAAAATAGAATTGGGCTGTGTGTTTGATTTAGTAAAAAAACCGCCTGGGGATGTTGTAAGCCAAAATATAACTAATGCTGGCGGGCCAAAGGCCAATAGATACCTGTTGGATCTTTGTATCCCGTTGTCGTCATGGGCTGGGCCTGTTAAAAACAAAACCAAGCCTGGGCAGTCTACAGCCCAACTGAAACTTGCTCGACCTGAAAAAACAATATATGTGCTCAATAAATGAGAGAATTCTGCAAGTACAGAGTGATAACTGGGATGCAGCAGGGATATTGTTTTTTCATCGTGATAATAAGAGCATGCACTTGTTTCAAAAAAATTGGAGAACTGGCAATTCGAACGGCTGGTACTTATGCTACCCATCAAATAAAAACCAGGTGCCTAAAAATTCGTTTCGAAACAAATGATTCAGCTTTATATCCATGTCGACCCTCGACATGATGGTTGGAAGCAAATGCCAAGTTCATTCCAAAAGATCATTAACAACAATACCAACTTGTGGATGACAAGGTAGTACAAGTACCAATACCAAACTAACTTATAATCTTTTTACTCCTCGCCCTAGTGTTCATCTGGTAGAAAATCTTGCAGAGGACCAGCTCTCGCTACTTCTTTTATTCCAGGTCCCCGAGGTGGTACTGGTGCATCACCGAGTTGGTCCTCTGCTGGTTGAAGTTCTTGTTGGTGTGCAGCACCAAAACCTTTTTGCTGCCCATCTGCCGGCCGTTGACCATCACTCGCAAGCTATTGCCGGTGTTGTGCCACATCGCGTGCATGCCACACTCTGACTATATCTTGCGATGCGTCCACGTGCCCCTTTTGAATGCCCTAGAATTGTGCTGGAAGAAATGCTTGCTTAGGCCACTTAGTGTGATACCTGCAGTATTGTCGAATATAGGTATTAGTGTATGTTGTTGGCATTTTCATAACATCTTTTGCATGTTGCAGTCACTTCTTTCACTTTTTATTAACTGTCAAATTGTAATTGCTTCACCAGGTCTGCGTCTAAAAAGAAAAATAGAGCTATAAACAAAGGAATATGTTTGTGCAAGTAGACGGCCGATCGATGTCTTACCTGGAAGTTTCTCAGGATGGGTGTAGCATATGCCGTGCTCGCTGTTGATCGTTGGTATGAACAAATCGATGAGAGGGTGAGATCTCGCCCTGTCAGCACTTACTTTGGCCTCAAGGTGCTCGATCAGCTCATGATCCGTGGGATCGAACTTGACGCCATCCGGCAGCACCGGCCAATCCTTCTTCGACTTGCATGGGTTAATTCCAGTTGTATGGTACTCAATGTATGATCAATCGACTGTTTTAAGTGAATGATGAAAGATTTCGACAGATAAGTGGTACTCCAAATCTGAAGTCCAGAATACCCGAACACGCCACCGGTATTCTTGTGTCACCTCACGCGCAGCGTGTTATCACGTTAATTCAATGTGTGGACATGATGAATAATTTGACCGACGTATACTAGTACTGCTACTGTACTACTTACTAGTCGTATTTCGTGTCACATTTTAACCATAGGTTTAACTAGAGTCAATTACACCAGTGGTGCTAAAACTTGGCATAAATGATCACTTCAGTGCTAGAACTTGTGGTATACATATAAGTGGTTCAAGAACTTGGCTTGATGGTGCAAATACGGTGTTGCATACGCACTTGAAGCCTAAGTGATATATGTATATATATACTACACAACATCTCCATCATCATTATCAGTACATCCTGCGCAGGTGAGTTAGGATGCACTTGATCCCAGAAAGGTATCTATCCTTCAAACCAGAGGAGTGCTTCAAACTAAGAACAGTACATAATATCCAACAAAAGAGGGTCGTGCTACAGCAGTAGAATACATGGCTCAGTCTACATATCAGTACGAATCAAGTTGTGCATATTTGCTGTTAGCATGTGTTGGGGAACGTAGCAGAAATTCAAAAATTTTCCTACGAATCACCAAGATCTATCTATGGAGAGACCAGCAACGAGTAGAAGGAGAGTGCATCTACATACCCTTGTAGATCGCTAAGCGGAAGCGTTCAAGTGAACGGGGTTGATGGAGTCGTACTCGTCGTGATTCAGATCACCGATGATCAAGTGCCGAACGGACGGCACCTCCGCGTTCAACACACGTACAGCCCGGTGACGTCTCCCATGCCTTGATCCAGCAAGGAGAGAGGGAGAGGTTGAGGAAGACTCCATCCAACAGCAGCACAACGGCGTGGTGGTGGTGGAGGAGCGTGGCAATCCCGCAGGGCTTCGCCAAGCACCACGGGAGAGGAGAAGAACTTGGGAGAGAGGGAGGGGCTGCACCAAAGGCATAAGGTGTGTTTGGGAGGCCCTCCTACCCACTATATATAGGGATCCCAAGGGGGGGTGCGCCAGCCCCTAGGAGATCCAATCTCCAAGGGGCGGCGGCCAGGGGAGGAGTCCTCCCCCCCCAAGGCACCTAAGAGGTGCCTTCCTCTGCTGGGACTCTTCCTTTAGGGTTTCCCCAGGCGCATGGGCCTCTTGGGGCTGGTGCCCTTGGCCCATGTAGGCCAAGGCGCACCCCCTACAGCCCATGTGGCCCCCCGGGGCAGGTGGCCCCACCCGGTGGGCCCCCGAGACCCTTCTGGTGGTCCCGGTACAATACCGATGACCCCGAAACTTGTCCCGATGGCCGAAACAGGACTTCCTATATATAAATCTTTACCTCCGGACCATTCCGGAGCTCCTCGTGACGTCCGGGATCTCATCCGGGACTCCGAACAACATTCGGTAACCACATACAAGCTTCCTTTATAACCCTAGCGTCATCGAACCTTAAGTGTGTAGACCCTACGGGTTCGGGAGACATGCAGACATGACCGAGACGTTCTCCGGTCAATAACCAACAGCGGGATCTGGATACCCATGTTGGCTCCCACATGTTCCACGATGATCTCATCGGATGAACCACGATGTCAAGGACTCAATCGATCTCGTATACAATTCCCTTTGTCTAGCGGTATTTTACTTGCCCGAGATTCGATCGTCGGTATCCAATACCTTGTTCAATCTCGTTACCGGCAAGTCACTTTACTCGTTCCGTAACACATCATCCCGTGATCAACTCCTTGGTCACATTGCGCATATGATGATGTCCTACCGAGTGGGCCCAGAGATACCTCTCCGTTTACACGGAGTGACAAATCCCAGTCTCGATCCGCATAAAACAATAGATACTTTCGGAGATACCTGTAGTGCACCTTTATAGTCACCCAGTTACGTTGTGACGTTTGATACACCCAAAGCACTCCTACGGTATCCAAGAGTTACACGCTCTCATGGTCAAAGGAAGAGATACTTGACATTGGCAAAGTTCTAGCAAATGAACTACACGACCTTTTGTGCTAGGCTTAGGATTGGGTCTTGTCCATCACATCATTCTCCTAATGATGTGATCCCGTTATCAACGACATCCAATGTCCATAGCCAGGAAACCATGACTATCTGTTGATCACAACGAGCTAGTCAACTAGAGGCTCACTAGGGACATATTGTGGTCTATGTATTCACACGTGTATTACGATTTCCGGATAATACAGTTATAGCATGAATAAAAGACAATTACAATGAACAAGGAAATATAATAATAATACTTTTATTATTGCCTCTAGGGCATATTTCCAACAGTCTCCCACTTGCACTAGAGTCAATAATCTAGTTCACATCGCCGTGTGATTAACACTCACAGGTCACATCGCCATGTGACTAATACCCAAGAGTTTACTAGAGTCAGTAGTCTAGTTCACATCACTATGTGATTAACACTCAATGAGTTTTATGTTTGATCATGTTGCTTGTGAGAGAGGTTTTAGTCAACGGGTCTGAACCTTTCAGATCCGTGTGTGCTTTACAAATCTCTATGTCATCTCCTAGATGCAGCTACCACGCTCTATTTGGAGCTATTCCAAACAACTGTTCTACTTGGAGCTATTCTAAATTATTGCTCCATTATATGTATCCGGTCTCTCTACTCAGAGCTATCCGGATAGGTGTCAAGCTTGCATCGTCCTAACCTTTACGACGAACTCTTTTACCACCTCCATAATCGAGAAAATTCCTTAGTCCACTAGTTACTAAGGATAACTTTGACCGCTGTCCTGCGAGCCATTCTTGGATCACTCTTGTACCCCTTGACTGACTCATGGCAAGGCACACTTCAGGTGCAGTACACAGCATAGCATACTGAAGAGCCTACGTCTTAAGCATAGGGGACGACCTTCGTCCTTTCTCTCTATTCTGCCGTGGTCGAGCTTTAAGTCTTAACTTCGTACCTTACAACTCAGGCAAGAACTCCTTCTTTGACTGGTCCATCTTGAACACCTTCAAGATCATGTCAAGGTATGTGCTCATTTGAAAGTATTATTAAGCATTTTGATCTATCCTTATAGATCTTGATGCTCAATGTTCAAGTAGCTTAATCCAGGCTTTCCATTGAAAAACACTTTCAAAATAACCCTATATGCTTTCCAGAAATTCTACGTCATTTCTGATCAACAATATGTCAACAACATATACTCATCAGAAATTCTATAGTGCTCCCACTCACTTCTTTGGAAATACAAGTTTCTCATAAACTTTGTACAAACCCAAAAATTTTGATCATCATCAAAGCATACGTTCCAACTCCGAGATACTCACTCCAGTCCTTAGAAGGATTGCTGGAGCTTTGCATACTTATTAGCATCTTTAGGGATTGACAAAACCTTCCGGTTGTATCACATACAACCTTTCCTCAAGAAAATCGTCGAGGAAACAATGTTTTGACATCCTATCTGCAAGATTTCATAAATAATGCAGTAATCGCTAATATAATTCCAACAGACTCTTAGCATCGCTACGAGTGAGAAAATCTCATCGTAGTCAACTCCTTGAACTTGTCGGAAAACATCTTAATGACAAGTCGAGCTTTCTTAATGGTAATTCTTACCATCATTGTCTGTCTTCCTTTTAAAATCCATCCGTACTCATTTGCCTTACGACCATCGAGCCGTTCTGCCAAAGTCTTCACTTTGTTTTCATACATGGATCCTCTCTCGGATTTTATGGCCTCAAGCCATTTATCGGAATCCGGGCCCACCATCGCTTCTCCATAGCTCGTAGGCTCATTGTTGTCTAGCAACATGACTTCCAAGACAGGATTACCATACCACTCTAAAGTAGTACGTGTCCTTGTCGTCCTACGAGGTTTGGTAGTGACTTGATCCGAAGTTTCATGATCAATATCATAAGCTTCCACTTCAATTGGTGTAGGTGCCACAGGGACAACTCCCTGTGCCCTGTCACACACTAGTTGAAGAGACGGTTCAATAACCTCATCAAGTCTCCACCATCCTCCCACTCAATTCTTTCGAGAGAAACTTTTCCTCGAGAAAGGACCTGATTCTCGAAACAATCCCTTATTGCTTTCGGATCTGAGACAGGAGGTATACCCAACTGTTTTGGGTGTCCTATGAAGATGCATTTTATCCGCTTTGGGTTCGAGCTTATCAATCCTGAAACTTTTCCACATAAGCGTCGCAGCCCCAAACTTTCAAGAAACGACAACTTAGGTTTCTCTAAACCATAATTCATACGGTGTCATCTCAACGGAATTATGTGGTGCCCTATTTAAAGTGAATGTGGTTGTCTCTAATGCCTAACCCATGAACGATAGTGGTAATTCGATAAGAGACATCATGGTACGCACCATATCCAATAGGGTGCAACTATGATGTTCGGACACACCATCACATTATGGTGTTCCAGGCGGTATTAATTGCGAAACAATTTTCACAATGTCTTAATTGTGTGCCAAAACTCGTAACTCAGATATTCATCTCTATGATCATATCATAGACATTTTATCCTCTTGTCACAATGATCTGCTACTTCACTCTGAAATTACTTGAACCATTCAATAATTCAGACTTGTGTTTCATCAAGTAAATATTCTCAACATCTATTCGAATCATCTGTGAAGTAAGAACATAATGATATTCACTGCATGCCTCAGCACTCATTGGACTGCACACATCAAAATGTGTTACTTCCAATAAGTTGCTATCTTGTTCCATCTTACTGAAAACGAGGCTTTTCAGTCATCTTGCCCATGTGGTATGATTTGCATATCTCAAGTGACTCATAATCAAGTGAGTCCAAACGATCCATCTGCATGGAGTTTCTTCATGCGTATACACCAATAGACATGGTTCGCATGTCTCAAACTTTTCTAAAACGAGTGAGTCCAAAGATCCATCAACATGGAGCTTCTTCATGCGTTTTATACCATTATGACTTACATGGCAGTGCCACAAGTAAGTGGTACTATCATTACTATCTTATATCTTTTGGCATGAAAATGTGTATCCCTACGATCAAGATTCAATAAACCATTCCTTTAGGTGCAAGAGCACTTATTCAGGTTTAATACTAATCTTGATGGTAGAGGGAGCGTGCGATGTTAGATCACATCAAACTTGGAAACACTTCCAACACATATCGTCAGCTCACCTTTAGCTAGTCTCCGTTTCATTCCGTAGCTTTTATTTCGAGTTACCAACACTTAGCAACCGAACCGGTATCTAATACCCTGGTGCTACTAGGAGTACTAGTAAAGTACACATTAACATAATGCATATCCAATATACTTCTATCGACCTTGCCAGCCTTCTCATCTACCAAGTATCTAGGGTAATCCTGCTCCAGTGGTTGTTCCCCTTATTACAGAAGCACTTAGTCTCGGGTTTGGGTTCAACCTTGGGTTTCTTCACTAGAGCAGCAGCTGAATTGCCGTTTCATGAAGTATCCCTTTGTTCCCTTGCCCTTCTTGAAACTAGTGGTTTCACCAACCATCAACAATTGATGCTCCTTCTTGATTTCTACTTTCGCGGTGTCAAACATCATGAATATTTCAAGGATCATCATATCTATCCCTGATATGTTATAGTTAATCACGAAGCTCTAGCAGCTTGGTGGCAATGACTTTGGGGAAACATCACTATCTCATCTGGAGGATCAACTCCCACTCGATTCAAGTGATTGTTGTGCTCAGACAATCTGAGCACAAGCTCAACGATTGAGCTTTTCTCCCTTAGTTTGCAGGCTAAGAAAATCGTCGGAGGTCTTATACCTCTTGACGTGGGCACGAGCTTGAAATCCCAATTTCAGCCCTCGAAACATCTCATATGTTCCGCGACGTTTCGAAAACGTCTTTGGTGCCTCTACTTAAACCATTTAATTGAACTATCACGTAGTTATCAAAACGTGTATGTCCGATGTTCGCAACATCGACAAACGACGTTGGGGTTCAGCACACTGAGCGGTGCATTAAGGACATAAGCTTTCTACTGATCGCATAATTGCTACTGTCAACTTTCAACTATATTTTCTCTAGGAACATATCTAAAACAGTAGAACTAAAGCGCGAGCTACGACATAATTTGCAAAAGGTCTTTTGACTATGTTCAGGATAATTAAGTTCATCTTATGAACTCCCACTCAGATAGACATCCCTCTGGTCATCTAAGTGATTACATGATCCGAGTCAACTAGGCCGTGTCCGATCATCACGTGAGACGGACTAGTCATCATCGGTGAACATCTTCATGTTGATCGTATCTACTATACGACTCATGCTCGACCTTTCGGTCTCCGTGTTCCGAGGCCATGTCTGTACATGCTAGGCTCATCAAGTTAACCCTAAGTGTTTTCGCTGTGTAAAACTGTCTTACACCCCTTGTATGGGAACGTAAGAATCCATCACACCCGATCATCACGTGGTGCTTAGAAGCGACGAACTGTAGCAACGGTGCACAGTTAGGGGAGAACACTTCTTGAAATTGTTGTAAGGGATCATCTTATTTACTACCGTCGTTCTAAGCAAACAAGATGCATAAACATGATAAACATCACATGCAATCAAATAGAGTAGTGACATGATATGGCCAATATCATATAGCTCCTTTGATCTTCATCTTCGGGGCTCCATGATCATCTTGTCACCGGCATGACACCATGATCTCCATCATCATGATCTCCATCATCGTGTCTTCATGAAGTTGTCACGCCAACGACTACTTCTACTTCTAAGACTAACGCGTTTAGCAATAAAGTAAAGTAGTTTACATGGCGTTCTTCAATGACACGCAGGTCATACAAAAAATAAAGACAACTCCTATGGCTCCTGCCGGTTGTCATACTCATCGACATGCAAGTCGTGAATCCTATTACAAGAACATGATCAATCTCATACATCACATATTATTCATCACATTCTTCTTGGCCATATCACATCACATAGCATACCCTGCAAAAACAAGTTAGACGTCCTCTAATTGTTGTTTGCATGTTTTACGTGGCTGCTATGGGTTTCTAGCAAGAATGTTTCTTACCTACGCAAAACCACAACGTGATATGCCAATTGCTATTTACCCTTCATAAGGACCCTTTTCATCGAATCCGTTCCGACTAAAGTGGGAGAGACTGGCACCCGCTAGCCACCTTATGCACCAAGTGCATGTCAATCGGTGGAACCTGTCTCACGTAAGAGTACGTGTAAGGTCGGTCTGGGCCGCTTCATCCCACAATACCGTCGAAACAAGATTGGACTAGTAACGGTAAGCATATTGAACAACATCAACGCCCACAACTACTTTGTGTTCTACTCGTGCAAAGAATCTACGCAATAGACCTAGCTCATGATGCCACTGTTGGGGAACGTAGCAGAAATTCAAAATTTTTCCTACGTATCACCAAGATCTATCTATGGAGAGACCAGCAACGAGTAGAAAGTAGAGTGCATCTACATACCCTTGTAGATCGCTAAGCGGAAGCGTTCAAGTGAACGGGGTTGATGGAGTCGTACTCGTCGTGATTCAGATCACCGATGATCAAGTGCCGAACGGACGGCACCTCCGCGTTCAACACACGTACAGCCCGGTGACGTCTCCCATGCCTTGATCCAGCAAGGAGAGAGGGAGAGGTTGAGGAAGACTCCATCCAACAGCAGCACAACGGCGTGGTGGTGGTGGAGGAGCGTGGAAATCTCGCAGGGCTTCGCCAAGCACCACGGGAGAGGAGAAGAACTTGGGAGAGAGGGAGGGGCTGCACCAAAGGCATAAGGTGTGTTTGGGAGGCCCTCCTACCCACTATATATAGGGATCCCAAGGGGGGGGTGCGCCAGCCCCTAGGAGATCCAATCTCCAAGGGGCGGCGGCCAGGGGAGGAGTCCTCCCCCCCCCAAGGCACCTAGGAGGTGCCTTCCCCTGCTGGGACTCTTCCTTTAGGGTTTCCCCAGGCGCATGGGCCTCTTGGGGCTGGTGCCCTTGGCCCATGTAGGCCAAGGCGCACCCCCTACAGCCCATGTGGCCCCCCGGGGCAGGTGGCCCCACCCGGTGGGCCCCCGGGACCCTTCCGGTGGTCCCGGTACAATACCGATGACCCCGAAACTTGTCCCGATGGCCGAAACAGGACTTCCTATATATAAATATTTACCTCCGGACCATTCCGGAGCTCCTCGTGACGTTCGGGATCTCATCCGGGACTCCGAACAACATTCGGTAACCACATACAAGCTTCCTTTATAACCCTAGCGTCATCGAACCTTAAGTGTGTAGACCCTACGGGTTCGGGAGACATGCAGACATGACCGAGACGTTCTCCGGTCAATAACCAACAGCGGGATCTGGATACCCATGTTGGCTCCCACATGTTCCACGATGATCTCATCGGATGAACCACGATGTCAAGGACTCAATCGATCCCGTATACAATTCCCTTTGTCTAGCGGTATTTTACTTGCCCGAGATTCGATCGTCGGTATCCAATACCTTGTTCAATCTCGTTACCGGCAAGTCACTTTACTCGTTCCGTAACACATCATCCCGTGATCAACTCCCTGGTCACATTTCGCATATGATGATGTCCTACCGAGTGGGCCCAGAGATACCTCTCCGTTTACACGGAGTGACAAATCCCAGTCTCGATCCGCATAAAACAATAGATACTTTCGGAGATACCTGTAGTGCACCTTTATAGTCACCCAGTTACGTTGTGACGTTTGATACACCCAAAGCACTCCTACGGTATCCAGGAGTTACACGCTCTCATGGTCAAAGGAAGAGATACTTGACATTGGCAAAGCTCTAGCAAATGAACTACACGACCTTTTGTGCTAGGCTTAGGATTGGGTCTTGTCCATCACATCATTCTCCTAATGATGTGATCCCGTTATCAACGACATCCAATGTCCATAGCCAGGAAACCATGACTATCTGTTGATCACAACGAGCTAGTCAACTAGAGGCTCACTAGGGACATATTGTGGTCTATGTATTCACACGTGTATTACGATTTCCGGATAATACAGTTATAGCATGAATAAAAGACAATTACAATGAACAAGGAAATATAATAATAATACTTTTATTATTGCCTCTAGGGCATATTTCCAACAGCATGAACCACATTGCCGCATGTCGGGTTTGCAAAAGCCATCCATCGCATGGAAGCTTGATGCCTTTCACACACTGAACATTATCTGGCAACAAGTTGTGTCGAGGAATCTCTGGATATGGTGATTCATGAAACCTATGGTATGATGTGTAAACACAGTCCCCCCTGGTGAACGGAAGTTGCATGGCACGGTAATCTTCGCTAGTGATATGATCGATGACTGGTTGGATGATCGGATAATTGAGCCCGACGAACATGGAGTGGTTGCTGAGGCTATAAACCCGCCTCCAGTTGAATACGCCTAGCCCAACAGAGTTGGGATCTTTCTTGAACACGAAGCAGCCATAGCCATCAATGTCACGAATGCGCCAGGCATTGTACTGCATGTGGTTTGATGAAATGGTTTGGTTAATTTGGTCCGTGCTAATGAGCATCAAATGACCACCGTCAGCTGAACAAGCGATAAACCACCACCCATCAGCTGGTATGATTCCAGGTCCTGGAATCATGAAGACCGGTGCATTTGCGTCTGCTGCAACAATTCAAATTGGAGACCAACATGACAAAAGTAAACAATCATGTTCAGAGTATGTATGGAATTAAGGTTATTATAATAGTGACACATATCATAGACAAAGAATTGCATGCCGTGGTCATAATCATACCCCAACTTGAAAAAAATAAGCCAATGGCTTTCATATTCTAGCAATATATCATGGCTCAAACATCATGTAACAATGAGAGGAAAACAGATATTACAGGGCCTACTCATATTCTACCATAGCACTTACTACAGTTATCATATCAACTCTAAGCAATAACATCCAAAAATGTTATAAAAATCCTGGAAATGAGAGTAACGTATAGCAATCATGAGGTTATACTCATAATATCTATTCTAACAATCATTAGATACCAATTCTTCTCATATCAACTCTAACAATAACATGTGTGGTCATAAAAATCTAGGAAATAAGAGGAACATATAGTAATGATGTGGTTATAGACATACTATACATTCTAAATTTGTAACAATGAACAGGCAGTTGTATTCTTAAGGTAAAGATGAGATGAGATAGAAAAATTACACGACAATAGATTCCACCAGTATAGGCAGCCAATCTATGCGTCGACCGCATAAACGATGCCATCATGCACTATAGCATCATACAGAACTGTTGGGTAAAGAGGATCGACGATGAGCCATAACCATGTATGGCGACCAGATTCCAGATAGACTAATCCCATGTTGAGCACGACAATGAGCTTGTAATCCATGTAGTCTTCTGATGGTGTGGGCACTTCGCAGATTACAACCTTCAGCAAACAGAGGTCGAGCCAAAAGCTCAACGTGTCTTGTGCGTAGTAGGCAGGAGTGTCCGGCGAGCCACGAGGCTCGATGGCGGCGGTATCCAAAGATGAAGGGGTGATCTCTCACTGGGTGTAGAATCCACGAGATGCCACGGACTACCGGATTGGTGGATGAGGACAATCCAGTTGGCCTTCATGCCCGCCCACGCTACAAAAAAAGACACATCCGTGGCATTTTGGGCCGAACGAAATTTTTTTCTATCATACTTACAACACTTCTATGACGATAATTGTGACAAACCCCGATATCATCATAGATGTTGTGGGGTCCTACTTCTATGACAAAAAATCATGACAGAAAATGGGTTTTCGTCCTAGGCGGGCCGGAGACGCAGCTGCATGACATTCTTTGGGCCGTCCGTGACGGAAAAACCGTGGTAGAAGCGAGGGTGAGGAAAATATCGGGGTGTTCCTGGTTAGGGTGGATGGTCGGGGCAGAGCGATGCACGTTTCTCTCGTACACGCACGTGCGTGGGGTGCGAGGCATTGGGCTCTAACTGAACCCGAGCGAGGCGTTGGGCTCTAACTAAACCCGAGCGATTGCACTTCAGGCTATGCGTTACTGAACCCGAGCGATCGATCGATGGCTGTTAACTGAACCCGATCGAGCGATTCCTTCGCTACTGCTGCTAACTGAAGCCGATCGATGCTACCTCTGGATGAACAGTGAGTCTTGCTGGGGGGTTTGGAAGAACAGTTCCCGGTGGGGGTGGATGAACAGGACCCCGTGGTGTTGCCTCTGGATGAACAGGACCCCGATCGATCGAGCCGGTTGGGGCTGGATGAACAGGACCCCGTGGAGGGCAGGATGAACAGGACCACCCCGTGGAGGGCAGGATGAACAGTAGACGGTGGAGGGCTGGATGAACAGTAACCCGTGGAGGGGTGGTTGAACAGGAGCCCGTGGAGAGGGCTGGTTGAACAGTAGCCGGTGAAGTAGCGCACGGTGGAGGCTGGATGAATAGGAGCCCGTGGAAGAACAATCACAGGTGGAGGCTGGAGGAGGTCGACGGTGGATGAACAGTAGCCCATCGAGGCTAGAGGAGGTCGACGGTGGAGATGAACAGTATCCCGTGGAGTCCCATTTTGCGGTACGCCACACCCCTCCCGATGAACAGGACTCCTGTTTCGACCGTAGCGCTCCAACACAAGTCCGTTTCCTCCGTTTTGTGGTACGCCACACCCCTCCCGATCAATAGGACCCCTATTTTGACCATAGGAGGTCCGTTTCCTCCGTTTTGCGGTATGCCAGACCCCTCCCGATGAACAGGATCCCGTTTCCCCCATGGCCAGTCGAACACAAGGTCGTTTCCTCCATTCTGCGGTACGCCCACTACTACAAAAACAACTATAGCCAATATGGACACTAATGGCGCATTGTACATGTGGTGCGCCATTACTAAATACTAATGGCGCACCATGTGTTGGTGCGCCATTAGTGTGCACATACTAATGGCGCACCACATCCACGGTGTGCCATTAGTAAAAAAAAATTTAAATTTTTTTCAAAATTACTAATGGCGCACCATGGGAGTGGTGCGCCATTACTAGTTGAACTAGTAATGGCGCACCATGCCACGATGCGCCATTAGTAACTTGGCCACCACTTCCACCGAATGCACCCCCCACCCCGTGGACCGCCTTTTCAGTTTAAAAAAAATAAAAAAATGATGGAAATGTCAAAAAATAAAAGAAAATAAGTTTCCCATGTGATATGTGGTCTAGTTGTCGTGAAAATTTACAAATATGAATTTCGACTTTATTTGCGAAATCTCTCGAGAATTTGTAAAATGGGCATACCTTTTGCGTACGAACTCGGATGAAAAAGTTTTTTATATGAAAAATAATCTACTCGAAAAGTTACATCCGAATTTAACCAGGGGAACCCCGTTAAACATTTTTAAAATCCTCAAAAACCTAACAGAAAAAAAGTTACGGGGCTTTTAAGATCTGGGGAGGCAAAAAAATTCAAAAAAAAATTCAAACTTACTAATGGCGCACCTGCCCATGGTGCGCCATTACTATCTTCCCGCCTTCAAAATTCAAAATAAGTCAAAAAATAAAAAAAATTACTAATGGCGCACCTGCCCATGGTGCGCCATTAGTATCTTCCCGCCTTCAAAATTCAAAATAAATCAAAAAATAGAAAAAAGTTAGTAATGGCGCACCTGCCCGCGGTGCGCCATTACTATGCCGTATATATGGCTGGGCGTGGTCCTCTCCTCCTTACCTCTTCATTCTTCTCCTCCACTCCACCTCTCCTCCACTCCATCTCCTCCTCTCCTCCACTCCATCTTCCCTTCTCTCCTCCACCATACTACCCTCCTCCTCTCCGGCGACCTCCTCCTCCTCCTCTCCGGCGACCTCCTCCTCCCTCCTCTCCTCCCCTCCCCTCCCCTCACGGTTTCTCCTCCCTCCTCTCCGGTGAGCTCCTTCTCCCTCCTCTCCGGTGAGATCCTCTTCCCTCCTCTCCGGTGAGCTCCTCCTCCCCCCTCTCCTCCCATCCCCTCACGGTTTCTCCTTCCTCCTCTCCGATGCTCCGGTGAACTCCTCTCCGGCGATCTCCTCCTCCTCTCCAGCGATGTAGGCGAGCGCCTCTCCGGTGACCTCCTCCTCCTCCTCTCCGGCGAACTCCTCTCCGGCAAAAGAACACGGCAAAAGAACGTACAAGATCCAAAAACAGGAACAAAATTTGAAATAATATCGTGCCAAAAAACGAGCAAAAAAACGAGCAAAAAATGGGCAAAAAAAATCACGATCCAGATCCAAATTCAAAATTCAAAAATAGCAATGGCGCACGGTGGGGGTTAGACGGTGCGCCACTACTATTTTCCCGCCTTCAAAATTCAAAAATACTAATGGCGCACCAGTGGCCTATACTAATGGCGCACCAGTGGCCTATACTAATGGCGCACCGTGGCCTATACTAATGGCGCACCAGTGGTGTGCTATTAGTATACCAGATACTAATGGCTCACCAGTGGTGCAACATTAGTAAAAAATACTAGTGGCGTGATACTAATGGCGCACCAGCGATGCGCCATTAGTAGGCAAAACTGGTGCGCCATTAGTAGCCCTTTTCCTAGTAGTGGCCAGGCCTCGTTTCCATCGGCTATTCCGTCCAAGCCCTCCCGATGAACACGATGACGCATTCCGTTCTGACCCAGCCGGTTGGCACCCCATGAACACGACAACGACGCAGTTTCTCTGTTCTGACTCAGCCATGTACACGGGCCCTTGCCGTACCTATGCATGAGTAGGCGTTTGAGACCCTGCCCGTATGTACGCACATGGCCATATTTTCTTTCTTGCACACCGGCCGATGTACGTACATGTACATGCTACCTGCGCGCCTCTACTAGGACACGTGCGCGCCTCTACATTGACCAGTATGTACGTACACATTCGCGACCAGAATGACAACGCTACGTACGCTTCGACCAGGTGGGTCCCGACTATCAGGCACTTCCTTGCGTGCGAAGATGTAGCTGGAGGGTCCCAGCAGTCAGGGGGCGAATCTGTTTTTTTGCCCGGACGCACTTCCTTGCGTGCGAAGATGTAACTGGTGGGTCCCAGCAGTCAGGGGGAAACGTTTTTTTTTCATGAAATACGGTGGCCCATCCGGTGGGTCCCGCTGTCAGGTGGAGGAATATTTATTTTGCACGTAATAAGGAGGCACTTCCTTGCTGCGGCCATGGACCCAGTCCATGTCCGATGGAAGCCATTCCTTGACCACGTTGACCACGCCGCGCCGAGAGCACCAGGGTGGTGGACGACGGCGAGGCCTAGGAAGGGGACGACGCGGAGCTGGGGAAGACGCGGCAGCGGAAGCCCGCGTGGAGAGGAGTACGAGGGTTCACTAGTTCGGCTGCGGTGTGAGGGTGCCATCGCCGCAGGACCTGGCCAGCGGTGGGAATAGTAGGGGGCGGTGAGGCCTCCGCGGCAGCACAGCCGGCCACGGGAGGCAGGAGCATGCGGCACGACCGGCGTTGCTTTGGGCGGCTAGAACAAGAAGACCAAAGGTTGAAGAAGCACTACGGCCGTTGGACGGACATCATACGGTCACTAGAGCTAGAATCGTTCATATTGACTAAGTTGACAAAGCACTCCGTCCCCGTCAACTTAGTAGGCCCACAAGTCAGCCTCCCACCAAGGTGGGTCCCAACTAGCAGGGGGAATATTCATTTTTTTGTGCGTAATAAGGAGGCACCTCCGATGGGTCCGAGCTGACAGTGGGGGGAACATTTTTTTCACGAAATACGTTGGCCCGTCCAGTGGGTCCCAGCAGTCAGGGGGGAAACATTTTTTCGCCAAATACGGTGGCCCGTCCGGTGGGTCCCTACTGTCAGGTGGAGGAATAATTATTTTTCGCGTAATAACGAGGCACTTCCTTGAGGCTACCGTGGACGCAACTATCAGCCTCTCCACGTACAGTACTCTTCCGATGGAAGTCGTTTCTTGACCACGTTGACCACGCTGCGCAAAGAGCACCAGGGCAGTGGACGATGGCGAGGCCTAGGAAGGGGACGACGCGGAGCCGGGGAAGATGCGGCAGTGGATGCCCACACAAAGAGGAGTACGAGGGTTCACTGGTTCGCTGCGATGTGAGGTTGCCGTCACCGCAGAATAAAAGGGGGTATGGGTGAGTAGAGGGATGGCCTGGCCAGCGGTGGGAGTAGTAGGGGGAGGTGAGGCCTCCGCTGCATCGCAGCCGGCCACGGGAGGCAGGAGCACGAGGCACGACCGGTGCTGGTTTGGGTGGCTGGAGCAAGAAGACCAGAGGTTGAAGAAGCACTACGGCCGTTGGATGGACATCATATGGTCACTTGAGCTAGAATCGAGCATATTGACTAAGTTGACAAAGCCCTCCGTCCCCGTCAACTTAGTAGGCCCACAAGTCAGCCTGCCACTATACTAGGTCCCAGCTAGCAGGGGGGTATTCATTTTTTATGCGTAGTAAGGAGGCACTTCCTTGCGTGCGAAGATATAGCTGGTGGGTCCAAGCTGTCAGCGGCGGTAACGTTTTTTCACGAAATACAGAGGACCTTTCGGTGGGTCCCAGATGTCAGGTGGAGGAATCATTATTTTGCGCGTAATAAGGAGGCATTTCCTTGCATGCGGCTGTGGACCTAGCTGTCTGCCTCTCCACGTACAGTCCACTTCAGATGCATGTCGGTCGTTGACCACGTTGACCAGGCCGCGCCGAGAGCACCAGGGCGGTGGACGACGGCGAGGCCTAGGAAGGGAACGACACGGAGGCAGGGAAGACTTGGCAATTGTTTCCCATGCGGAGGGGAGTACGACTGTACGAGGGTTCACTGGTTTGCTGCCGTCGCCAAAGAATAACAGCAGGTGTGGGTGAGTAGAGGGATGGCTAGGCCAGCAATGGGAGTACGGTGGGGCAGTGAGGCCTGCGCGGCAGCACAGCCGGCCGCGGGGAGGAGAGAGCAGGTAGTCCCGCTGGCGCTTGTTTGAGCGGCTGGAGCAGGAAGAGCAGAGATTGAAGAAGCACGACGGCCGTTGGATGGACATCCAACAGTCACTGCTTGTGCGTCAACCTTTTTTTAGGAAAGCCTCAAATCTGTGGAAAACATCATACAACCCATCTGCCATTATTTCTAATAATTTACAGCCCATTTGCTAATTCATAAGGTTTTTTCTGTAGCCCATATTCTTTTTGTTAGCATTACAACCCATACTGTGGCAACGGTAAAAAAATTATATGAAATTTTGCATATATCGGTGCGGTCCGAACTGTTTTTAATCCCAAAATTTCGAGTCACATTCAAACTGATTTTAAAAATAAATGTATATCAATATAAAATCCAACAAATTGTCCAAGCATAAAAATAAATGCAATTTAAAATCTCGAAATGAAAAAAAAAGAAATTTGAAACTAATTGCCGGTTTGATGTGTTTTTAAAATGTACATCCCATTTCTCATTACTGATAGGCTATTTTCTCGGCCAGTTGAATAAATCTCTCCTCGTCTTGACAGATTTGCAGCCCAACAGGCCTGACAAAGGGACTTACTTAGCAAATCACAAAAAAACTGGGCTGTGATCGTGGACCCAGCCGCGGCCGTGGACCCAGCTGTCAGCCTCTCCACGTATAGTACTCTTCCGATAGAAGTCGGTCATTGGCCACATTGACCACACCGCACCAAGAGCACCAAGGCGGTGGACGATGGCGAGGCCTAGGAAGGGGACGATGCGGAACTGGGGAAGACGCGGCAGTGGATGCCCATGCAGAGAGGAGTACGAGGGTTCACTGGTTCAGCTGTGGTGTGAGGCTACCGTTGCCATAGAATAACACGGGGTGTGGGTGAGTAGAGGGATGTCCTGGCAAGCGGTGGGAGCAGTAGGGGGCGGTGAGGCCTCTGCGGCATTGCAGCCGGCCACGGGAGGCAGGAGCACGCGGCACGACCGGCGATGGTTTGGGCGGCTGGAGCAAGAAGACCAGAGGTTGAAGAAGCACTACTGCCCTTGGATGAACATCGTACGGTAACTGGAGCTAGAATCGTTCATATTAACTAAGTTGACAAAGCCCTCCGTCCCCGTCAACTAGGTAGGCCCACAAGTCAGCCTCCCACGATGCTGGGTTCCAGCTGGCAGGGTGAGTATTCATTTTTCTGTGCGTAATAAGGAGGCACTTCCTTGCGTGCGAAGATAGCAGGTGGGTCCGACCTGTCAGCGGGGGGCATGTTTTTTCGCGAAATATAGAGGCCCTTCCGGTGGCTCCCAGATGTCAGGTGGAGGAATCAAAGACTTGAGAAGGTGTACAGAACAAGCTAGTGTACCAGTAAAGAGACGTTGCTGAGTTTTAGAAAAAAGAGAGACGTGCTCCTGTAGCTGGTTCGAATCCAAACCTAGACTATGACTATATATGGTGCTATGCTACTCTGCAAGTAATGAAACTGACATATCCAACTTTCGCTTCTCCTCTTCTCTACTTACTCTGCCTAGCATCAGAAGCTCTGGCCGCAACAACCATGTTCGTTGGCTGCTCGTCCACCTGCTCTTCAGCAGGCAACAATCAAATATGCGCCAATGCGCCACCCGTACCATTGCCTGTGGGTCACATCACACCCCCGCCGGCACACGCACCGCAGCCGGTTGCTCATCGCAACCCACTGTTGTTGGTGTGGTGCCACTGCTGCAAATCATGTAGAGTTAACCGTCGCGTCTCAACCACAATCCTCAACCCTGGCCGAGTCTTCTACAAATGCCCGAATCATGGGGTAATAATATGTTAATTGTTGTTCTGCTGCTTTCAGTTGCTGATTTTTTAATAGTTTGGTTGATGATCTTCTAGTTTGATTCGTGCAGAAAAGGGAAGATTCGTGTGATTTGTATTTCTGGGTAGTTGCTGATGTGGGGGAGTGCAACTACGTTGATTATTTGGTTAGCCGAGCAATCCCAATACCAGCAGGTTGGGGTGTTGGACAAGTAACTGAAGGAACGACAGGCGCGGAAGATGTAGAGGAGAAGGTTAAAGATGCAGTTCCTCTGATCATGGCCAAGAAACAGCTGCTGAACGGCCTTGACAGCAATGAGGAGATGAAAGATCTTGTGAAGATAATGGGCAAAATCGATGTGCTCTGTAGGATGATTGTGTCTTTATTTGCAGTGTATGTAGCACTCATGATGTATTCAGTGGCTATGACATGAGCACTTTGCTGAAACTAGTAATGAATGAAACCTGTGTAGCAGGCTGGGCATAGTGTTGTGAACATCTAATGACTTCTATTAACGGAAATTAGGGGGTATCCCCTTTTGCTCATAAATAAATAAATAGCAGAGGCCCTTTTGGTAATAAATAAATAAATTAGCAGAGGACCTGCCGGGTTAGCTTTGTTCTCATTCGAAGACGTCGAGAAAATTGCAGTCCAACAACAAACTATGTCATCAAATTCAAGTTTCACAGCCAAATATGAGTACAACTAAACAACAACGTAATCATGTTTTAGTCGTCATACAATCACCAAACACAAATAAGCATACATAACAAGTGGTGTTCTCACAGGAAAATACTAAACAACATGGTCATCAGGTTTCAGTTCTCATAGCAAACACAATTTCACATAGTAGATAAAAAAAGTCTTCTGACAGGCAAATACGACAAAAGCAACGTAATCATCATCCATAGTAGCAGCGTCAACATCTTCGCCATGTGTATCAGTCTGAATCGTAATTCCCCATGGTGTCATCTTCTTCTTTGTCCTCAACGTCCTCGAACGTTGGCTTATTCTTGATCAACTCTTGTATGTCCACAGCACGACATGCAATCTTTTTGCCGGCGTCATTGACGTGATGGTTCTCAAAGATATTAGGAACATCTGTGTTATCTTGCACAGCAGGAGCAGTGTAAGTATCTTCTTGTTGTGCAACTTCATTAAACGAATTCCTCTGCTCAAACCTTTGCACTACTCTCCAGTCATCGCTACGTGCAAATGTGTCTTCCAAGAAAAATATCTGTGTTGCTTGATTTGCCAAAATAAAAGGCTCGTTGGTCTGGTACGCTGCCTTGACATTAATGGATTTGAAATAATCATCAGCCCTGGGTTTTGCGATCCTGGAAAACAGGTTATACCAACGACAGCACAATAGAACCACACATCGATGATCCTCGAAACTGGAGATATACTGCAACTGTTTTGTTATGTTAGCATACATTTCAGTTGTCTTTTTGTCATACGTATCCATGCTCATGATGGCACTGTTTTGTGTCTTCCTGCTTTCGTCTCGTGTAAGGGTATTGTAGCGCACATCTCCAACAACGCAAGATTCATAATGTCTTACCCGAGTATCAGGGCCCATTGCTAGTGAGTAAAGGGCATCATCAACTACCTTCCCATCCTCCCGCATCTTCTTAACCTATGGTTAGAAAATAGACAAGATGATCATCTTATGTACTCAATATATTAAAAAAACTGACAGTGCAATTCAAAAGCTTACATGGCTCTTGAACCATTTCGCAAATCCTGCCACAACAAGTTTGTCAATGTTTCTTGGATTTTGCGGTAGCAACTCCTTTTTCTAGATGCTGCACAACATAGTGATCACGTCAAACATCTAAATATATAAGAATGTGCTGCAAGTTTAGTAGATTACGATGTATAAGCTGCAGTACTTAGCACTTACTTGATATAAGGTAGTATCTCAGGACAATTATTCAACACATACCAAACCATTTTGTCCAAATCTTTAGGTTTGTCCTCTTGTCGACTCTTCCCTGTAACTCGAACAAAATAAACAAAAACATTGAGCCCGGGATTGTCTTCATCCACATATTTGCTAAGCTGATCAGCTATTTCAATGTATTTTGAGCAGAATGTCAACGCCTCTGTAGCAATGTAGGCCTCTGCAATGGAACCCTCAGGTCTAGCTCTGTTCCTAAGTAGTGCCTAGCCGCCTTTCAATAGGGTACATCTAGCCATACTGTACTGGACCTCTAGGTAGTGCCTCATCAGGTAGATGAATAGCCAAATGCACCATCACATCAAAGAAGGCTGGAGGATATATCTTCTCAAGGTCGCATAGGATAGTTGGTATCTTGTCTCTAAGACACTCCAAAGCATCTATCCTGATATTTCTACTACAGAGTTCCCTGAAGAATTGTCCCAACTCTGCAACTGCTCTGTATAAGTCAGGGCGGCCCAATCCTCTAAGGATAACAGGTAAAACCCTTTGAAGTAGGACATGGCAGTCATGAGTTTTCAACCCTTGTACCTTGTCTCCATATGCACCGACTCTCCTTTCAGGGTTGGAAGCAAATCCATGTGGGAATCTCACACGTGACAGGACCTTGCAGAATTCTTTTCTTTTTACCTTGTCCAAGACATACACAGCTGGTGCCATATCCCGTGGTTTACCTTCATCTTGCACCTGCAAATCCTCTCTGATACCTAGGTGTGTCAAATCAATCCTAGATTTTAAGGTATCTTTCGCCTTGCCTTCAATATTAAGAAGTGTGTCGATAATGTTGTCACATATATTTTTCTCGATGTGCATCACATCAAGATTATGCCGCAGATCCAAATCTTTCCAATACTCCAAGTCCCACAAAGTGGACTTGCGGGTAAACAATAATCTCTCTTCTGCCCTGCCACGCTTCCTTTTCCTGCTACCATTATCAGGATGGTTTCCTGGTGTAATATGCCTAACCTTCTCTAATTCCACTTGCAACTCATCGGCGGTGAGCCTCTTTGGCGCATCACAGTTTTCATTATTTGCATTGAACACATGTCTTCGGTATTTTCTAGGATGCGGCTTGTCCTTGGCAAGGAAATGGCGGTGTCCAATGTAATAGATCTTGCTAAGTATTGCGTATGACAGCGGATTCCTGTCACAGCGAACACATGCATTGTAACCATGTATCGTTCGCCCTGACATAGTGCCCAAAGCCGGATAATCATGGATGCACCAAATTATAACAGAGCACAGAAAGAAATCAGTTGGTGGGCTGCTATATAGGTCTCGAGTGAGAACACCCCTCCATAGCTGTCGAGGTTCCTCCACAAGAGGCTCCATGAACAAATCAAAATCCTTTCCAGGACTTTTTGGACCTAGGATGAGCAAGGCCATCATGTAGTTTGATTCTTTGGTGCAGACATTTGGAGGCATGTTTTAAGGGATAACAAGCACTGGCCACATGCTATATGTGGTGCTCTGTTGGCCAAATGGGTTAAATCCATCCGAAGCTAAACCAAGTCTAATGTTTCTCGGGTCAGCAGCAAACTTTTTGTACTTCTGATTGAAGCTTTTCCACTCACTACCATGTGATGGATGGTTCATTACATTATGATCTCTGAAATCCTGGTTCCTAGAATGCCATAGTACATCCTCTCTTGTTTCAGCATCATGAAACAACCTCTGCAATCTTGGTGTAATTGGAAAATGTCTCAGAACATTATGAGGAATCCTCTTCACAGCATCGCTATCTTTCCATCTTGATGATTTGCATTTTGAGCATTCACTTAAGTTGGCATAATACTTCCAGAACAGAACACAATTATTCTTACAAACGTGGATCATATCATACCCAATTCCTGTTGGAAATATGCCCTAGAGGCAATAATAAATTAGGTATTATTATATTTCCTTGTTCATGATAATCATTTATTATCCATGCTAGAATTGTATTGATAGGAAACTCAGATAAATGTGTGGATACATAGACAACACCATGTCCCTAGTAAGCCTCTAGTTGACTAGCTCGTTGATCAATAGATGGTTACGGTTTCTTGACCATGGACATTGGATGTCATTGATAACGGGATCACATCATTAGAAGAATGATGTGATGGACAAGACCCAATCCTAAGCATAGCACAAGATCATGTAGTTCGCATGCTAAAGCTTTTCTAATGTCAAGTATCATTTCCTTAGACCATGAGATTGTGCAACTCCCGGATACCGTAGGAATACTTTGGGTGTGCCAAACATCACAACGTAACTTGGTGGCTATAAAGGTGCACTACGGGTATCTCCGAAAGTGTTTGTTGGGTTGGCATGAATCGAGACTGGGATTTGTCACTCCGTGTGACGGAGAGGTATCTCTGGGCCCACTCGGTAGGACATCATCATAATGTGCACAATGTGATCAAGGAGTTTATCACGGGATGACGTGTTACGAAACGAGTAAAGAGACTTGCTGGTAATGAGATTGAACAAGGTATCGGGATACCGACGATCGAATCTCGGGCAAGTATCGTACCGCTAGACAAAGGGAATTGTATACAGGATTGATTAAGTCCTTGACATCATGGTTCATCCGATGAGATCATCGTGGAGCATGTGGGAGCCAACATGGGTATCCATATCCCGCTGTTGGTTATTGACCGGAGAGGTGTCTCGGTCATGTCTGCATGTTTCCCGAACCCGTAGGGTCTACACACTTAAGGTTCGATGACGCTAGGGTTATAGGGAATAGATATACGTGGTTACCGAATGTTGTTAGGAGTCCTGGATGAAATCCCAGATGTCATGAGGAGTTCCGGAATGGTCCGGAGGTAAAGATTTATATATGGGAAGTCCTGTTTTGGTCGCCGGAAAAGTTCCGGGGTTTATCGGTAACGTACCGGGACCATCGGGAGGGTCCCGGGGGTCCACCAAGTGGGGCCACCGGCCCTGGAGGGCTGCATGGGCCAAGTGTGGCAGGGAACCAGCCCCAGGTGGGCTGGTGCGCCCCCCCCACAAGGGCTCAAGGTGCCTAAGGGGAGGAGGGGGGGCAAACCCTAAGGGCAGATGGGCCTTAGGGCCCATGCCTGGTGCGCCTCCCTCTCCCCCTCCACCTGGCCGCCACCCAGATGGGATCTAGGGGCTGCCTCCACCCCTAGGGAGGGAACCCTAGGTGGGGGCGCAGCCCCTCCCCTTCCCCTATATATACTTGAGGTATTGGAGGCTGCAAGATAGATGAGTTCCTCTCCTTCTTGGCGCAGCCCTACCCCTCTCCCTCCTCGTCTCTTGCGGTGCTTGGCGAAGCCTTGCTGGAGTACCACGCTCCTCCACCACCACCACGACGTTGTGCTGCTACTGGATGGAGTCTTTCTCAACCTCTCCCTCTCTCCTTGCTGGATCAAGGCATGGGAGACGTCACCGGGCTGTACGTGTGTTGAACGCGGAGGTGCCGTCCGTTCGGCACTAGGATCTTCGGTGATTTGGATCATGACGAGTACAACTCCTTCAACCCCGTTCTCTTGAACGCTTCCGCTTAGCGATCTACAAGGGTATGTAGATGCACTCTCCTTCCCCTCGTTGCTGGTTTCTCCATAGATAGATCTTGGTGACACATAGGAAAATTTTGAATTTCTGCTACGTTCCCCAACAGTGGCATCATGAGCTAGGTCTATGCGTAGTTTCTATGCACGAGTAGAACACAAAGTAGTTGTGGGCGTTGATTTTGTTCAATATGCTTATCGTTACTAGTCCAATCTTGATTCGACGGCATCATGGGATGAAGCGGCCCGGACCGACCTTACACGTACTCTTACGTGAGACTGGTTCCACCGACTGACATGCACTAGTTGCATAAGGTGGCTAGCGGGTGTCTGTCTCTCCCACTTTAGTCAGATCGAATTCGATGAAAAGGGTCCTTATGAAGGGTAAATAGCAATTGGCATATCACGTTGTGGTTTTTGCGTAGGTAAGAAACGTTCTTGCTAGAAACCCATAGCAGCCACGTAAAACATGCAAACAACAATTAGAGGACGTCTAACTTGTTTTTGCAGGGTATGCTATGTGATGTGATATGGCCAAGAAGAATGTGATGAATGATATGTGATGTATGAGATTGATCATGTTCTTGTAATAGGAATCACGACTTGCATGTCGATGAGTATGACAACCGGCAGGAGCCATAGGAGTTGTTTTTATTTATTGTATGACCTGCGTGTCATTGAACAACGCCATGTAATTACTTTACTTTATTGCTAACCGGTAGCCATAGTAGTAGAAGTAATAAGTTGGCGAGACAACTTCATGGAGACACAATGATGGAGATCATGATGATGGAGATCATGGTGTCATGCCGGTGACGATGATGATCATGGAGCCCTGGAGATGGAGATCAAAAGGAGCAATATGATATTGGCCATATAATGTCACTATTTGATTGCATGTGATGTTTATCATGTTTATACATCTTATTTGCTTAGAACGACGGTAGTAAATAATATGATCCCTCATTAAAATTTCAAGAAAGTGTTCCCCCTAACTGTGGACCGTTGCGAAAGTTCGTCGTTTCGAAGCACCACGTGATGATCGAGTGTGATAGATTCTTACGTTCGCATACAACGGGTGTAAGCCAGATTTACACACGTGAAACACTTAGGTTGACTTTACGAGCCTAGCATGTACAGACATGGCCTCGGAACACAAGAGACTGAAAGGTCGAGCATGAGTCGTATGGTAGATACGATCAACATGAAGATGTTCACCGATGATGACTAGTCCGTCTCATGTGATGATCGGACACGGCCTAGTTGACTCGGATCATGTAATCACTTAGATGACTAGAGGGATGTCTATCTGAGTGGGAGTTCATAAGATGAACTTAATTATCTTGAACATAGTCAAAAGGTCTTCGCAAATTATGTTGTAGCTCGCGCTTCAGTTCTATTGTTTAGATATGTTCCTAGAGAAAATTTAGTTGAAAGTTGATAATAGCAATTATGCGGACAAGGTCCATAAACTGAGGATTGTCCTCATTGCTTCATAGAAGGCTTATGTCCTTAATGCACCGCTCAGTGTGCTGAACCTCGAACGTCGTCTGTGGATGTTGCGAACATCTGACATACACATTTTTATAACTACGTGATAGTTCAGTTAAACGGTTTAGAGTTGAGGCACCGAAGACGTTTTAAAACGTTGCGAAACATATGAGATGTTTCAAGGGCTGAAATTGGGATTTCAGGATCGTGCCCACGTCAAGAGGTATAAGACCTTCGACGATTTTCTTAGCCTACAAACTAAGGGAGAAAAGTTCAATTGTTGAGCTTGTGCTCAGATTGTCTGAGTACAACAATCATTTGAATCGAGTGGGAGTTGATCTTCCAGATGAGATAGTGATGTTTCTCCGAAGTCATTACCACCAAGCTGCTAGAGCTTCATGATGAACTATAATATATCAGGGACATATATGATGATCCTTGAGATATTCGCGATGTTTGACACCACAAAAGTAGAAATCAAGAAAGAGCATCAATTGTTGATGGTTGGTGAAACCACTAGTTTCAAGAAGGGCAAGGGCAAGAAGGGATACTTCATGAAACGGCAAATCAGTTGTTGCTCTAGTGAAGAAACCCAAAGTTGAACCCAAACCCGAGACTAAGTGCTTATGTAATAAGGGGAACAGTCACTGAAGCAGAACCACCCTAGATACTTGGTAGATGAGAAGGCTGGCAAGGTCGATAGAAGTATATTGGATATGCATTATAATGTGTACTTTACTAGTACTCCTAGTAGCACCAGGGTATTAGATACCGGTTCGGTTGCTAAGTGTTAGTAACTCGAAACAAAAGGCTACGGAATAAATGGAGACTAGCTAAAAGGTGAGATGACGATATGTGTTGGAAGTATTTCCAAGGTTGATCAAACATCGCACGCTCCCTCTACCATCGAGATTGGTGTTTGCGTTGAGCATTGACATGATTGGATTATGTCTATCGTGATACGGTTATTCATTTAAGGAGAATAATGGTTACTCTGTTTATTTGAATAATACCATCCCAATCGTAGTGATACACATTTTCATGCCAAAGGTATAAGATAGTAATGATAGTACCACACAAATGTGGCACTGCAATTTGAGTCATATTGGTATAAAACGCATGAAGAAGCTCCATGTTGATGGATCTTTGGACTCACTCATTTTTGAAAAGTTTGAGACATGCGAACCATGTTTGTTGGTAGATATGCATGAAGAAACTCTATACAGATGGATCGTTTGGACTCACTTGATTTTGAATCACTTGAGACATGCAAATCATACCACATGGGCAAGATGACTGAAAGCCTCGTTTTCAGTAAAATGGAACAAGAAAGCAACTTGTTGGAAGTAATACATCTTGATGTGCGGCAGTCCAATGAGTGCTGAGGCATGTAGTGGATATCGTTATGTTCTTACTTCACAGATGATTTGAGTAGATACTGAGTGTATTTACTTGATGAAACATAAGTCTGAATTATTGAAAGGTTCAAGTAATTTCAGAGTGAAGTTGAACATCATCGTGACAAGAGGATAAAATGTCTATGATATGATCGTAGAGATGAATATCTGAATTACGAGTTTGGCACAAAATTAAGACATTGTGGAAATTGTTTCACAACCAATACAGCCTGGAACACCATAGTGTGATGGTGTGTCCGAACATCATAACTGCACCCTATTGGATATGATGCATACCATGATGTCTCTTATCAAATTACCACGATAGTTTATGGGTTAGGCATTAGAGACAACCACATTCACTTTAAATAGGGCACCACGTAATTCCGATGAGATGACACCGTATGAACTATGGTTTAGAGAAACCTAAGCTGTCATTTCTTAAAAGTTTGGGGCTGCAATGCTTATGTGAAAAAGTTTCAGGCTGATAAGCTAGAACCCAAAGCAGATAAATGCATCTTCATAGGACACCCAAAACAGTTGGGTATACCTCCTGTCTCAGATCCGAAAGCAATAAGGGATTGTTTCTAGAATCGGGTCCTTTCTCGAGGAAAAGTTTCTCTCGAAAGAATTGAGTGGGAGGATGGTGGAGACTTGATGAGGTTATTGAACCGTCTCTTCAACTAGTGTGTGGCAGGGCACAGGGAGTTCTCCCTATGGCACCTACACCAATTGAAGTGGAAGCTTATGATAGTGATCATGAAACTTCAGATCAAGTCACTACCAAACCTCGTGGGATGACAAGGATGCGTACTACTTCAGAGTGGTACATAATCCTGTCTTGGAAGTCATGTTGCTAGACAACAATGAACCTACGAGCTATGGAGAAGTGATGGTGGGCCCGGATTCCGATAAATGGCTCGAGGCCATAAAATCCGAGAGAGGATCCATGTATGAAAACAAGGTGTAGACTTTGGCAGAACGGCTCGATGGTCGTAAGGCTATTGAGTACAGATGGATTTTAAAAGGAAGACGGACAATGATGGTAAGTATCACCATTAAGAAAGCTCGACTTGTCGTTAAGATGTTTTCCGACAAGTTCAAGGAGTTGACTACGATGAGACTTTCTCACTCGTAGCGATGCTAAGAGTCTGTTGGAATTATTTTAGCGATTACTGCATTATTTATGAAATCTTGCACATAGGATGTCAAAAACCATTGTTTCCTCGACGATTTTCTTGAGGAAAGGTTGTATGTGATACAACCGGAAGATTTTGTCAATCCTGAAAGATGCTAACAAGTATGCAAAGCTCCAGCAATCCTTCTAAGGACTGGAGTAAGCATCTCGGAGTTGGAATGTATGCTTTGATGAGATGATCAAAGTTTTGGGTGTATACAATGTTTATGAGAAACTTGTATTTCTAAAGAAGTGAGTGGAAGCACTATAGAATTTCTAAGGAATATATGTTGTTGACATATTGTTGATCAGAAATGACGTAGAATTTTTGGAAAGCATATAGGGTTATTTGGAAAGTGTTTTTCAATGGAAAGCCTGGATTAAGCTGCTTGAACATCGAGCATTAAGATCTATAAGGATAGATCAAAACGCTTAATGGTACTTTCAAATGAGCACATGCCTTGACATGATCTTGAAGGTGTTCAACATGGATCAGTCAAAGAAGGAGTTCTTGCCTGAGTTGTAAGGTATGAAGTTAAGACTTAAAGCTCGACCACGACAGAAGAAAGAGGAAGGACGAAGGTCGTCCCCTATGCTTTTGTCATAGGCTCTCTATAGTATGCTATGCTGTGTACCGCACCTGAAGTGTGCCTTGCCATGAGTCAGTCAAGGGGTACAAGAGTGATCCAAGAATGGATCACAGGATAGCGGTCAAAGTTATCCTTAGTAACTAGTGGACTAAGGAATTTTCTCGATTATGGAGGTGGTAAAAGAGTTCGTCGTAAAGGGTTACACCGATGCAAACTTTGACACTAATCCAGATTATTCTGAGTAGCAAACTGGATTCGTATAGTAGAACATTTGTTTGGAAATAGCTCCAAATAGAACGTGGTAGCTGCATCTGGGAGATGACATAGAGATTTGTAAAGCACACACGGATCTGAAAGATTCAGACCCGTTGACTATAACATCTCTCACAAGCATAACATGATCAAACCCAAAACTCATCGAGTGTTAATCACATGGTAATGTGAACTAGATTATTGACTCTAGTAAACTCTTTCGGTGTTAGTCACATGGGGATGTGACCTTGAGTGTTAATCACATAGCGATGTGAACTGGATTATTGACTCTAGTGCAAGTGGGAGACTGTTGGAAATATGCCCTAGAGGCAATAATAAATTAGTTATTATTATATTTCCTTGTTCATGATAATCGTTTATTATCCATGCTAGAATTGTATTGATAGGAAACTCAGATACATGTGTGGATACATAGACAACACCATGTCCCTAGTAAGCCTCTAGTTGACTAGCTCGTTGATCAATAGATGGTTACGGTTTCCTGACCATGGACATTGGATGTCATTGATAACGGGATCACATCATTAGAAGAATGATGTGATGGACAAGACCCAATCCTAAGCATAGCACAAGATCGTGTAGTTCGCATGCTAAAGCTTTTCTAATGTGAAGTATCATTTCCTTAGACCATGAGATTGTGCAACTCCCGGATACCATAGTAATACTTTGGGTGTGCCAAACGTCACAACATAACTGGGTGGCTATAAAGGTGCACTACGGGTATCTCCGAAAGTGTCTATTGGGTTGGCACGAATCGAGACTGGGATTTGTCACTCCGTGTGACGGAGAGGTATCTCTGGACCCACTCGGTAGGACATCATCATAATGTGCACAATGTGATCAAGGAGTTGATCACGGGATGATGTGTTACGGAACGAGTAAAGAGACTTGCTGGAAACGAGATTAAACAAGGTATCGGGATACCGATGATCGAATCTCGGGCAAGTATCGTACCGCTAGACAAAGGGAATTGTATACGAGATTGATTAAGTCCTTGACATCGTGGTTCATCTGATGAGATCATCGTGGAGCATGTGGGAGCCAACATGGGTATCCAAATCCCACTGTTGGTTATTGACCGGAGAGGTGTCTCGGTCATGTCTGCATGTTTCCCGAACCCGTAGGGTCTACACACTTAAGGTTTGATGACGCTAGGGTTATAGGGAATAGATATACGTGGTTACCGAATGTTGTTTGGAGTCCCGGATGAGATCCCGGACGTCACGAGGAGTTCCGGAATGGTCCGGAGGTAAAGATTTATATATGGGAAGTCCTGTTTTGGTCGCTGGAAAAGTTTCGGGGGTTTATGGGTAACGTACCGGGACCACCGGGAGGGTCCCGGGGGTCCACCAAGTGGGGCCACCAGCCCCGGAGGGCTGCATGGGCCAAGTGTGGGAGGGGACCAGCCCCAGGTGGGCTGGTGCGCCCCCTCACAAGGGCCCAAGGCGCCCAAGGGGAGGAGGGGGCATACACTAAGGGCAGATGGGCCTTAGGGCCCATGCCTGGTGCGCCTCCTTCTCCCCCTCCACCTGGCCGCCACCCAGATGGGATCTGGGGGCTGCCGCCACCCCTAGGGAGGGAACCCTAGGTGGGGGCGCAGCCCCTCCCCTTCCCCTATATATACTTGAGGTATTGGAGGCTGCAAGATAGATGAGTTCCTCTCCTTCTTGGCGCAGCCCTACCCCTCTCCCTCCTCGTCTCTTGCGGTGCTTTGGCGAAGCCCTGCTGGAGTACCATGCTCCTCCACCACCATCACGCCGTTGTGCTGCTGCTGGATGGAGTCTTCCTCAACCTCTCCCTCTCTCCTTGCTGGATCAAGGCATGGGAGACGTCACCGGGCTGTACGTGTGTTGAACCCGGAGGTGCCGTCCGTTCGGCACTAGGATCTCCGGTGATTTGGATCACGACGAGTACGATTCCTTCAACCCCGTTCTTGAACACTTCCGCCTAGCGATCTACAAGGGTATGTAGATGCACTCTCCTTCCCCTCGTTGCTGGTTTCTCCATAGATAGATCTTGGTGACACGTAGGAAAATCTTGAATTTCTGCTACGTTCCCCAACAATTCCAACTGCACAAAGGAAATTCTTCATTTTATTGTAGGCATGTGGCAGCTCAGACGCATCTGGGAAAGCTTTGCGGAAAGCAGCCAACATCGCATCGAATGATTTGTTGGTCATCCTCTCAGATGTCTTCACCTGAAGAAAGGTGACCATAGCTGAGAATACTGACGGCTTATTTCCTGGGGTGACAACCACGTTGCATTGTTCCAACATGCGGGCCCACCGTTTTTCTTCTGTAGGTGAAAGTTCACGGAATGCACGAGCATTTCGTAGCATTGTTTTAATGTTGGTCAAACTCACTGGCTCCGCCACCACCTCCTCCTCCTCCTCCTCCTCCTCTTCCACCTGAGCATCAGGCAGATCAAGATGGTGATCTGCTGCTTCCACGTAGTCAATAACATTGATGTTCACAGCTTCACCATGATGAACCCACCTAGTATATGTGACCGACATCCCATACAATTGTAGATGATTTTGCACAGTTGACTGGGGTCTTATAACTGAATTCATACAACTGCTACACGGGCAGAGCACATCTGATTTTGGACCACCGTACTCAGCTCTGATAATGTTCATGAAGTTTTCAACCCCCTCGACATATGCAGCGGAGAATCTTTGAGTAGAAGTTATCAAGTCCTGTCCATATGTTAGACATGCAAATTAGTTCTTCTACTAGATATTACAGGAAAAACATATATGCTTTTTTATGAAGTCCAGAAGAAAATACCTAGGTCGATGTCTAAAGCTATGGCAAGATATTTGGACGAGCATATCTAAGTAACGAAATATATGTAAAGGTAATTCAGCAAACATATTTGAGTGCTAAATTATGGCAGGTTGTTTCAGCAGTCAATGAGGCCGAGCACACAGCCATCGAACTATCGAAGGCCATTGCAACAAGAAAGATCGAGTATAAAACGGTGTAGAGCTATTTCACCTAACAGATTGGCTACTAGACCATGTCAATCTACGTCACAATAAATATATGGCAGGATATTTTAGCAACTAATCGGCCTTGGCATGCCATCTCAGCTAAGCAGATTGAGTGCAGAATAGGGCAAGGAAGCTTCTTAAGCAGAGCATATTGACTGTATCTACTTCGGCAAATAGTGAGATTAACAACGTCCATCAGCTAACATTCAGCGCTACACCAACATGCACGGGGCCTCAGTCTAGAATGCATGTACCGTGGGAGAAGTTGACCGCCGTGCTTCTCCACACGAACGTCGCCAGCGGTGGCGGTGCTAACCGCCGTGCGCCTCCACAAGAACGTCGCCAGCGGTGGCGACGCGGCTAGAGGACGACAGTCTACGAGAGCGTACTGTGGGAGCGAGAGGATCACCGTGCGTCCCCTCGACGAACCGCGGTGCCGACGTATCGACGTGGCGGGGAGGGCGGCTTTGGTGAAGCGAATGGAGTGGAGGAGGACGGGGGGAGGGGGGGTTGGGGGAATATTATTGGCTAGTTGGCCGAAGGGCAGTTGAATCTAGGATTTAAGGGGAATTTGTGGGTAGGGGGAGGATTTTCACGCGGTGGGCGGGGGGAGTTTGGCGCATGGTCAGTTTCTCCAAGTGCAGTCCCACGTGTCAGTGAAGAGGCAAGCCGAAGCGTGTTCCGTTTGCGTGAGCCGTGTGCAGGATCGAACGTGTGTGGGGTGCAATGTGACCGCGACAGGGGTGCTGTGAGTGTAGCGCCTTTTTTCCTTTTAAACTAGGTGCTTCGCCCCCTCAAAAAAAACTTGTTGCTTCGCGCGATCCATCGATACTACTACTAGTAATCCGATAATCCCGACTAAAACAGCGCGGCCGGGTCTTTTCCCGCGCGATATGCTGGGAGGTTGGCTTAGTTAGGCTTTTTAGGACGAGTAATGCTACACCTACATAGTCCCAGTTACGTAATTAACATAATGTGAAACGTGTGAGCTGTTGATTGTATATTGGGGGGAGGGAGGGGCCCACCACCATGAAAATCAGGGGAGGCGAGAGAGAGGCAATTTGCGTTAACCCTTTCGTAGGTTCCCGTAGATGTAGAAAAATGTGAAATGTGTGAATGTGCATTTGTAGATAAGGCCTTCCCTCGTTCATCCTTTTCTCCCACAAGATCTTGATCTTCCGTGCAACGCACGGGCATCTTGCTAGTACTCCTACAATATACTATATTATTGTGAAAGTTCATATACACCGGCCGAGATTAATGCAAACATGGCAGATTTTCATTACATTTCGACCTTTTATAGGACAGAAAAATAAAAGAAACCCGACCCTAAACCTATTCTACGGCGGCGACCGACGTCCTCCATCTGTGATCTCCATGTACGGGGGTGGGGTTCAAGACCCGTGAAGTGAAGGTTCGGTCTCCAGCGAGGAAAAGTAGAACACGGGGACGGACCGGCCAGTTGGCACACCATGCCCTGCCGCCTCCCATGCCCTACTCATCCTCGGAGGAGTCCCCAACCTCGGCGGTGCCGGACGTTGGACGGCGGCAAGTAGGATGCGTGGCTGACGGTGCTCCCATCATCGGCCGCTAGCGTGGCCACCGCTTGTACTGCAGCGACCTGAGCGAGGGCGGCGACCTCGAGCTCCATCCTCGAAGACAAGCTCTCTCGCAGAGCGTTCGCGCTTGCGGTCATGGCGGATGTGGTGCCAGGTAGGAGGACGATGCGCTATGGTGTGGAGGTTAGCTGGGTGTTGCCGCTTTAAGTAGCGCATTCTGGTGAGGCCAAGCGTCCTGGTGCGTCATTAAGTCGTCGGAGTTGGTTCCTCGGGCACCGAGCCTCTTAACGACAGCATACGGACAGACGGCATGAATGCGGGCAGCTAGCGCCAGCTGGGAACGCACCGCGCAACGGCGCGAGGGATGAGGGTTTTGGTGTGCCAGGGTAGTCAACTGCGGTCGTGGCAACGTTGGAGATGCCCTTTCCTCACATGCGATCGACGCATGTCATTGAAAAAGGAAGACGGCCCGGCATGGTCTTAGGTCCTGAGGATACAGTTGGCCGTGCTACACCACTCCGCGGACGCGTCCCGACGCCCCGTGCATCCTCGATGAGCCGGGTGTTGGGGTGTGTTTGGATTGTGGCCAAAGTACACCTTACCAACATTTTGGTCATGACGCAAAGATTGGTCTTTGTTTGGATGGTTGCCATTTTTTTTAGGTTTTGGTCATGACCCAAAAATGGATGGTTGCCATTTTTTTGGCATGCCAATGAACCCTAGCCAACTCTAGTTCATTTTTCTTGCCAATGTCGGCCAAATCATGGGCAACCAAAACCTCAATCAAAATTTCGGCTACCCAATGCTTTGATGGGGCAACCTTGGGCACAAACCAAACATTCTAGCTGTTGGTCGTGCCACAGCACTAGTGCCACCCTCGGCACACTGAAACCGACCGTGTCTAGCGACGATGAGCGTGTCGCTCACCGCGATCATCATGTCCAAAGGCGATGCTGGAGCTGCGCCACGCTGTTGGCCCCCACGACCCACATGAACGGTTGCCAGTGGAGAGGAGGTCGTGCGACAGCTCCTCCATTGGACTAGTTTGCGCTACTTTGTTCCGACAGGTGTGCCCCACATGTCGGTTTCCCTGTTTTCCCGGTCATATTCAAGCGTCAGTGCTCCGCGTTGCGCATTAGGCCTTTCACTATGTAGGCCAAGCGAGACAACTTATTGTTTATTTGAGCCGGTCAAGTATAAGCATGTGGCGTTTGCTTATTTCTCATTCATCTCCAACCCTCTTCTCCACCAATCATGTCGCCCTCCGGTCGAGTCCATCCTCCCGCATGCCTCATTTGAACATTCTGCCTAGTATCATTCGCATGCGGGCCTAGACCATGCTTCCAATGTTTATTTGTAATTTGTCCGACATGCATACAAACAAACGGTTCGTTTGAAGTTTCACTTTGCCTCCACTACGTGTCGCTTCGCGTCTTAGTTTTGGCATCCCATTCGGTTCATGCATGCCCCGACGCATGTTGACAAGAGCGATTGATGTTCAGAGATCAATTGCGTGTCGTGCAAGGAGATAAAGATTTGGTCTGTTTCTATGATAGAAATGACCCGCGGGGGGGGGGGGGGGTCTGTGTGGATCAGAGGGAGTATATTGTATGTTCATAAGCAAAACGAACGTATTGTACCCACCCTAGTCCTCTTCCAATCGATCTCCGGACCCCGAGATGAAATCGAGAGAGAACGAGTGGGGGCATGTGTGATACCTAAGGCATATTCAAAATTTTGAACTGGTGATCATAGCATCCGCAAATCATATATAAAGGGTATTCAATGTTCGTTTCGTTTTTGAACATACAATATACTCCCTCCTATCCTTTCTAGTTTACATATAAGTTTTATGTGTAGTCAAAGTATCTCTACTTTGATAAAAATGTATCAACATTCAACAACGCCCAATCAATATTGTTAGATTTGTACGTACTCCTATATTTGTAATCGAGATGGTTTCCAATTTGTTTTCAACCACGTGAATGTGCTTGTTCTCGCGCATGCTCTTCCTACTAGGATTTCGCCACGTATAGCCAGTCCAATAGTAACCTTTTTAAGCTCCCTGTCCAATAGTACTAGTGGAGTACTAACAACATCTGTACTAGAGTATGCAGTGCTCATAGTTGTACTCCCTCCTTCCATATATATAGGGCCTATGTGGAGGAGAGAGATGTGAAAAAGTAAGGGGAGTGAGCTCTCATGCAATAGCCTAGCTATATATGCATTCCTAGTTAAATACGTACAATAAATATGAAGAAAGAGATGGAGAGGAGATGGAAAAAAGTACTAATACAATAGCCAACCTTATAATTTTTTTTGCGGGAAATAGCCAACCTTATAGCCCACACTACTGTATGAGTGCATATAATAGATGATGGCTATAGATGACATGTCAGTTCCTTATAGCCATCGACTGGCTATATTATTAACCATGCTCTAATGCGTTTTTCAAAACCGCATTTGACTACTGACAAGATTAATAGTACACGAGATGTATAATGTGAAAATTATATCATTGGAAGCTCCTTTCACATACGTATCCCTGACTTACCCTCCCTTTCGATCACTTACTGGCGGACCCCATGCTTGCTAGGCCTCGCATGTCAGTTACTCAATGGGTTCGGCCATGTCAAGGGATCCTCATCCGTAGTATACTCCCTCTATTTTTATTTACTCCGCATAAAATGACGCGGGCGGGGGAGGGGAAGGGACGTCGGTTTGCTCTCAACTGCAGTCCCACAAGCGAGCGAAAACGCAAGACAAAGCGCGTTCCATTCGGTGAGTGATGTGGAGGGTCCAGTATCTCGGGCTGCAATGCGAAGGCGACAAGAGCGATGTAGAGTCAAAACCGATTGACCGGTCGTCACCGGAACCACTATTCACACCAGAACCTTCGCTGCTCAGCCTACGCCAGCCACTGCCCTAAAACCACACCTAATCTCCAGCCCCTTCCCCCACCTTTCGATCCCCTAGCCTGCATCAACCGTCCCCTAGTTCACCGGAAAGCCATGGTGCGCCGCAAGATCATGTACTACAAGATGCTGACGCCGGAGCACCGTGCAGAAATCGCGGCGGCGGTCAGCGCCAGAGACCTCCGTTCCCAAGCTCGCTTAGCGGCAGCCCAATCCCCGAGTTCTCTGGAGCCAAGCTACAAGGAGGAGGAAGCCGATCCAATGTTCATGGCGGAGGTCACGGCGCAAAAGGCCCCCGATGGGTATGAGACAATGGACGTCGACTTCGTGCCAGGGTCTGAGTCCCCCATGGTGCAGGCGGACCAGCGGTTCAACCTGGCGATACTAAAGGAGGACCGGGAGGCAGAGGCTCAACTTGACGCGGAGCGCGCGCATGCCGCTGCCATCGAGGCTCTCCTACAGGCAGAACCAGATGTCGTGGATGTGAACCGAGCGACAGAGCGCGCGGATGCCACTGCCATCGAGGCCCTCCTGCAGGCGGAACCGGACATCCTGGACTTGAACCGGGCAGCAGAGGCTCAACTCGATGCTGAGCGCGCGGATGCCGCTCTCATCGAGGCCCTCCTGCGGGCGGAACCGGACGTCCTGGACTTGAACCAGGCGGCGGAGGCTCGACTCGACGTGGAGCGCGCGGATGCCACTGCCATCGAGGCCCTCCTGCAGGCGGAACCGGACGTCCTTGACTTGAACTGGGCAGTGCTCTCGTCCATGCAGAGCACCCGCATGCTTCGCGCGAATGAGTAGCTGGAGGCCGAGGACAACCACGGTGCGGAGATACACGTCGGCAGCTATGGCTGGTTCGTGCCGGCAACCAAAGACGACGAGGCCGTCTCGTTCCGCGAGCAGTGATAGTTTTTCTTTATGTTGTTTTTATGGATCTTTTGCTATGTAAAAACATATATTGTTATGCAAGTCACCTGACTTGGGTCAGTCTACCATTTTAGGCGGTTGGATGAATATCCTACGTCTCCTAACCCTTCTTCCTCACCTCTTCTTCTTCCCCAACAGACCACCGCACGGGCCGTACGGATACTCCCCAACATGCGGTTGGATAAACATACTCTATGAACGAAAATTATGTTTCAGCGATAGGATGGCTGAGTTTGGTTTGTTCACATGCGACAGCACGTGTCAGTGAGGGTGCGTTCCCTTGGTTGGGTTTGCGGCGTGCAGGAGCGACTGTGCATGTGAGGGTGCGGTGCGACCGCGACAGACGTGTGCAAGTGTACCTCCTTTTCATTTTGAAAACTTTAGGCAAGCTTGGCAAAAATGTGTGGCGAAGTTTGGCAATGCAAGGCCTAGACCCAAACAGGATAAGTACGTAGTACTAGTACTACGTACTAGGAGTACTAGTGTTAAAAAAAGAAAGGCGGGGTTTTCCTTCGCGGGATTAATCGATACAAATCCTCGTTTCATGTGTCAATTAATGCGTATTTTTTCTCCAAAGCCCAAAGAGCTAACCATCTCACTCCTCATCGCTTGATTAATGCAGCGCCATGCAAACCAACCTTCTCACTTCCGCATGCATGCAGGGGATCTTAATGTCATTGGTTGCTAGTACGAGGCAAACCCCATCAATTTTGCCTCGATTAGTGTTAGTGGCCTTTTGCAAATTGTAATTTTGATATACTATCCTTGTGTACAAAAAAATGGAGGTACTAACTGTTGGAAATATGCCCTAGAGGCAATAATAAAAGTATTATTATATTTCATTGTTCATGATAATTGTCTTTTATTCATGCTATAACTGTATTATCCGGAAATCGTAATACACGTGTGAATACTTAGACCAAACTATGTCCCTGGTAAGCCTCTAGTTGACCAGCTCGTTGTGATCAACAGATAGTCATGGTTTCCTGACTATGGACATTGGATGTCGTTGATAACGGGATCACATCATTAGGAGAATGATGTGATGGACAAGACCCAATCCTAAGCATAGCATAAAAGATCGTGTAGTTCGTTTTGCTAGAGCTTTGCAAGTGTCAAGTATCTCTTCCTTCGACCATGAGATCGTGTAACTCCCGGATACCGTAAGAGTGCCTTGGGTGTATCAAACGTCACAACGTAACTGGGTGACTATAAAGGTGCATTACAGGTATCTCCGAAAGTAGCTGTTGGGTTGACACGGATCGAGACTGGGATTTGTCACTCCGTATGATGGAGAGGTATCTCTGGGCCCACTCGGTAATGCATCATCATATTGAGCTCAATGTGACCAAGGTGTTGGACACGGGATCATGCATTACGGTACGAGTAAAGTGACTTGCCGGTAACGAGACTGAACAAGGTATTGGGATACCGACGATCGAGTCTCGAGCAAGTAATGTACCGATTGACAAAGGGAATTGCATACAGGGTTTGATCGAATCCTCGACATAGTGGTTCATCCGATGACAACATCGAGGAGCATGTGGGAGCCATCATGGGTATCCAGATCCCGCTGATGGTTATTGACTAAGAGCGCCTCGGTCATGTGTGCATGTCTCCCGAACCCGTAGGGTCTACACACTTAAGGTTCGGTGACTCTAGGGTTATGAAGATATGTATATGCAGAAACCCGAATTTTGTTCGGAGTCCCGGATGAGATCCCGGACGTCACGAGGAGTTCCGGAATGGTCCGGAGGTAAAGAATTATATATAGGAAGTGCTATTTCGGGCATCGGGACAAGTTTCGGGGTTATCGGTATTGTACTGGGACCACCGGAAGGGTCCCGGGGGTCCACCGGGTGGGGCCACCTGTCCCGGGGGGCCACATGGGCTGTAGGGGGTGCGCCTTGGCCATCATGGGCCAAGGGCACCAGCCCCTATAGGCCCATGCGCCTAGGGTTTCCCCCTAGGAGGAGTCCTAGTGGTGGAAGGCACCCCTAGGTGCCTTGGGGGGAGGGAAACCTCCCCTAGGCCGCCGCCCCCTAGTAGATCTCATCTACTAGGGCCGGCGCCCCCCCTGGCACCCCTATATATAGTGGGGGAGAGGAGGGACTTCATACACCAGCCCCTGGCGCCTCCTCCTCCCCCCGTTACGTCTCTCCCTCGTAGTCTCGGCGAAGCCCTGCTGCTGTGACGCCCTGCATCCACCACCACGCCGTCGTGCTGCTGGATCTTCATCAACCTCTCCTTCCCCTTGCTGGATCAAGAAGGAGGAGACGTCTCCCGTCCCGTACGTGTGTTGAACGCGGAGGTGCTGTCCGTTCGGCGCTGGTCATCGGTGATTTGGATCACGTCGAGTACGACTACATCATCACCTTGCAAGCTTCCGCACGCGATCTACAAGTGGTATGTAGATGCAAACTCTCTCCCTAGACTCGTTGCTTAGATGAACTCATAGATGGATCTTGGTGAAACCGTAGGAAAAATTTTAATTTTCTGCAACATTCCCCAACAGTGGCATCATGAGCTAGGTCTATGCGTAGTTCTCTTTGCACGAGTAGAACACAACTTTGTTGTGGGCGTGGATTTTGTCATCTTACTTGCCTCTACTAGTCTTTTCTTGCTCAATGATATTGTGGGATGAAGCGGCCCGGACCAACCTTACACGTACACTTACGTGAGACCGGTTCCACCGACTGACATGCACAAGTTGCATAAGGTGGCTGGCGGGTGTCTGTCTCTCCCACCTTAGTTGGAGCGGAATCGATGAACAGGGCCCTTATGAAGGGTAAATAGAAGTTGACAAAATCACGTTGTGGTGATTCTTAGGTAAGAAAACGTTCTTGCTAGAACCCAATTGCAGCCACGTAAAAGATGCAACAACAATTAGAGGACGTCTAACTTGTTTTTGCAGCGATTGATCATGTGATGTGATATGGCCAGAAGTTGTGATGAATGATGAATTGTGATGTATGAGATCATGTTCTTTGTAATAGGATTCACGACTTGCATGTCGATGAGTATGACAACCGGCAGGAGCCATAGGAGTTGTCATTATTTTTTTTGTATGACCTGCGTGTCATTGAATAACGTCATGTAAACTACTTTACTTTATTGCTAAACGTTAGTCATAGAAGTAGAAGTAGTCGTTGGCGTGACAACTTCATGAAGACACGATGATGGAGATCATGATGATGGAGATCATGGTGTCAAGCCGGTGACAAGATGATCATGGAGCCCCGAAGATGAAGATCAATGGAGCTATATGATGTTGGCCATATCATGTCACAACTATATAATTGCATGTGATGTTTATTATGTATTATGCATCTTGTTTACTTAGGACGACGGTAGTAAATAAGATGATCCCTTATAAAATTTCAAGAAGTGTTCTCCCCTAACTGTGCACCGTTGCTACAGTTCGTCGTTTCTAAGCACCACGTGATGATCGGGTGTGATGGATTCTTACGTTCACATACAACGGGTGTAAGACAGTTTTACACAGCGAAAACACTTAGGGTTAACTTGACGAGCCTAGCATGTGCAGACATGGCCTCGGAACACGGAGACCGAAAGGTCGAACACGAATCGTATAGAAGATACGATCAACATGAAAATGTTCACCGACGATGACTAGTCCGTCTCACGTGATGATCGGACACGGGCTAGTCGACTCGGATCGTGTAACACTTAGATGACTAGAGGGATGTCTAATCTAAGTGGGAGTTCATAATTTGATTAGAACTTTATTATCATGAACTTAGTCTAAAACCTTTGCAAATATGTCTTGTAGATCAATGGCCAACGCTAATGTCAACATGAACTTCAACGCGTTCCTAGAGAAAACCAAGCTGAAAGATGATGGCAGCAACTATACGGACTGGGTCCGGAACCTGAGGATCATCCTCATAGCTGCCAGGAAACAATATGTCCTAGAAGGACCGCTAGGTGACGCTCCCGTCCCAGAGAACCAAGACATTATGAATGCTTGGCAGTCTCGCGCTGATGATTACTCCCTCGTTCAGTGCGGCATGCTTTACAGCTTAGAACCGGGGCTCCAAAAGTGTTTTGAGCATCACGGAGCATATGAGATGTTCGAAGAGCTGAAACTAGTTTTTCAAGCTCATGCCCGGGTCGAGAGATATGATGTCTCCGACAAGTTCTACAGTTGTAAGATGGAGGAAAACAGTTCTGTCAGTGAGCACATCCTGAAGATGTCTGGGTTGCACAACCGTATGACCCAGCTGAACATTAACCTCCCAGATGAGGCGGTCATTGACAGAATCCTCCAGTCGCTCCCACCAAGCTACAAGAGCTTTGTGATGAACTACAACATGCAGGGAATGGAAAAGACCATTCCTGAAGTGTTCTCGATGCTGAAGTCAGCAGAGGCTGAAATCAAGAAAGAACATCAAGTGTTGATGGTCAATAAGACCACTAAGTTCAAGAAGGGAAAGGGTAAGAAGAACTTCAAGAAGGACGGCAAAGATGTTTCCGCGCCTGGTAAGCCAGTTACCGGGAAGAAGTCAAAGAATGGACCCAAGCCTGAGACTGAGTGCTTTTGTTGCAAGGGGAAGGGTCACTGGAAGCGGAACTGCCCCAAATACTTAGCGGATAAGAAGGCCGGCAACACCAAAGGTATATTTGATATACATGTGATTGATGTGTACCTTACCAGTAATTGTAGTAACTCCTGGGTATTTGATACCGGTGCCGTTGCTCATATTTGTAACTCACAGCAGGAGCTGCGGAATAAACGGAGACTGGCAAAGGACGAGGTGACGATGCGCGTCGGGAATGGTTCCAGAGTCGATGTGATCGCCGTCGGCACGCTGCCTCTACATTTACCTACGGGATTAGTTTTGAACCTTAATAATTGTTATTTAGTGCCAAGTTTGAGCATGAACATTGTATCAGGATCTCGTTTAATACGAGATGGCTACTGATTTAAGTCTGAGAATAATGGTTGTTCGATTTATATGAGAGATATGTTTTATGGTCATGCTCCGATGGTCAATGGTTTATTCTTAATGAATCTCGAGCATAATATTACACATGTTCATAGTGTAGATGCCAAAAGATTTAAAGTTGATAACGATAGTCCCACATACTTGTGGCACTGCCGCCTTGGTCACATTGGTGTCAAGCGCATGAAGAAGCTCCATGCCGATGGACTTTTAGAGTCTCTTGATTATGAATCGTTTGACACGTGCGAACCATGCCTCTTGGGCAAAATGACCAAGACTCCGTTCTCCGGAACAATGGAGCGAGCAACCAACTTGTTGGAAATCATACACACCGATGTGTGCGGTCCAATGAGCGTTGAGGCTCGCGGAGGATATCGTTATGTTCTCACTCTCACAGATGACTTGAGTAGATATGGGTATGTCTATTTAATGAAACACAAGTCTGAGACCTTTGAAAAGTTCAAGGAATTTCAGAATGAGGTGGAGAATCAACGTGACCGAAAGATAAAATTCTTACGATCAGATCGTGGAGGAGAATACTTAAGTCACGAATTTGGTACACACTTAAAGAAATGTGGAATCGTTTCACAGCTCACGCCGCCTGGAACACCTCAGCGAAACGGTGTGTCCGAACGTCGTAATCGCACTCTATTGGATATGGTGCGGTCTATGATGTCTCTTACCGATTTACCGCTATCATTTTGGGGATACGCTCTAGAGACAGCTACATTCACTTTAAATAGGGCACCGTCTAAATCCGTTGAGACGACACCGTATGAATTATGGTTTGGAAAGAAACCTAAGCTGTCGTTTCTAAAAGTTTGGGGATGCGAAGCTTATGTCAAGAAACTTCAACCTGAAAAGCTCGAACCCAAGTCGGAAAAATGCGTATTCATAGGATACCCTAAGGAAACTGTAGGGTATACCTTCTACTTAAGATCCGAAGGCAAGATCTTTGTTGCCAAGAACGGATGCTTTCTGGAAAAAGAGTTTCTCTCGAAAGAAGTAAGTGGGAGGAAAGTAGAACTCGATGAAGTACTACCTCTTGAGCGGGAAAGTGGCGCAGCGCAGGAAACCGTTCCTGTGATGCCCACACCAACTGAAGAGGAAAACAATGATAATGATCAAGGTACTTCGGATCAAGTTACTGCTGAACTTCGTAGGTCCACAAGGACACGTTTCGCACCAGAGTGGTACGACAACCCTGTCCTGGAAATCATGTTGTTAGACAACAATGAACCTTCGAACTATGAAGAAGCAATGGCGGGCCCGGATTCCAACAAATGGCTTGAAGCCATGAAATCCGAGATAGAATCCATGTATGAAAACAAAGTATGGACTTTGACAGACTTGCCCGATGATCGGCGAGCGATAGAAAACAAATGGATCTTTAAGAAGAAGACGGACGCGGATGGTAATATTACCATCTATAAAGCTCGACTTGTCGCTAAGGGTTATCGACAGGTTCAAGGGATTGACTACGACGAGACATTCTCTCCCGTAGCGAAGCTAAAGTCCGTGTGAATCATGTTAGCAATTGCCGCATACTATGATTATGAGATATGGCAGATGGACGTCAAAACAGCATTCCTTAACGGGCATCTTAAGGAAGAACTGTATATGATGCAGCCGGAAGGTTTTGTCGATCCTCGGAACGCTAACAAAGTATGCAAGCTCCAGCGATCCATTTATGGACTGGTGCAAGCATCTCGGAGTTGGAACATTCGCTTTGATGAGATGATCAAAGCGTTTGGGTTTATGCAGACTTATGGAGAAGCCTGCGTTTACAAGAAAGTGAGTGGGAGCTCTGTAGCATTTCTCATATTATATGTAGATGACATACTCCTGATGGGAAATAATATAGAATTTCTGGACAGCATTAAGGCCTACTTGAATAAGTGTTTTTCAATGAAGGACCTTGGAGAAGCTGCTTATATATTAGGCATCAAGATCTATAGAGATAGATCGAGACGCCTCATAGGTCTTTCACAAAGAACATACCTTGATAAGATTTTGAAGAGATTCAGAATGGATCAGTCCAAGAAGGGGTTCTTGCCTATGTTACAAGGTATGAGACTGAGCTCAGCTCAGTCACCGACCACGGCAAAAGATAAAGAAGAGATGAGTGTCATCCCCTATGCTTCAGCCATAGGATCTATTATGTATGCCATGCTGTGTACCAGACCCGATGTAAACCTTGCCGTAAGTTTGGTAGCAAGATACCAAAGTAATCCCGGCAAGGAACACTGGACAGCGGTCAAGAATATCCTAAAGTACCTGAAAAGGACAAAGGACATGTTTCTCGTTTATGGAGGAGACGAAGAGCTCATCGTAAAGGGTTACGTCGACGCTAGCTTCGACTCAGATCTGGATGACTCTAAGTCACAAACCGGATACGTGTATATGTTGAATGGTGGAGCAGTAAGCTGGTGCAGCTGCAAGCAGAGCGTCGTGGCGGGATCTACGTGTGAAGCGGAGTACATGGCAGCCTCGGAGGCAGCACATGAAGCGATTTGGGTGAAGGAGTTCATCACCGACCTAGGAGTCATACCCAATGCGTCGGGGCCGATCAAACTCTTCTGTGACAACACTGGAGCTATTGCCCTCGCAAAGGAGCCTAGGTTTCACAAGAAGACCAGGCACATCAAGCGTCGTTTCAACTCCATCCGTGAAAATGTTCAAGATGGAGACATAGAGATTTGCAAAGTACACACGGATCTGAATGTCGCAGATCCGCTGACTAAACCTCTCTCGCGTGCAAAACATGATCAACACCAGAACTCTATGGGTGTTCGATTCATCACAATGTAACTAGATTGGTGACTCTAGTGCAAGTGGGAGACTGTTGGAAATATGCCCTAGAGGCAATAATAAAAGTATTATTATATTTCATTGTTCATGATAATTGTCTTTTATTCATGCTATAACTGTATTATCCGGAAATCGTAATACACGTGTGAATACTTAGACCACACTATGTCCCTGGTAAGCCTCTAGTTGACCAGCTCGTTGTGATCAACAGATAGTCATGGTTTCCTGACTATGGACATTGGATGTCGTTGATAACGGGATCACATCATTAGGAGAATGATGTGATGGACAAGACCCAATCCTAAGCATAGCATAAAAGATCATGTAGTTCGTTTTGCTAGAGCTTTGCAAGTGTCAAGTATCTCTTCCTTCGACCATGAGATCGTGTAACTCCCGGATACCGTAAGAGTGCCTTGGGTGTACCAAACGTCACAACGTAACTGGGTGACTATAAAGGTGCATTACAGGTATCTCCGAAAGTAGCTGTTGGGTTGACACGGATCGAGACTGGGATTTGTCACTCCGTATGACGGAGAGGTATCTCTGGGCCCACTCGGTAATGCATCATCATATTGAGCTCAATGTGACCAAGGTGTTGGACACGGGATCATGCATTACGGTACGAGTAAAGTGACTTGTCGGTAACGAGACTGAACAAGGTATTGGGATACCGACGATCGAGTCTCGGGCAAGTAACGTACCGATTGACAAAGGGAATTGCATACAGGGTTTGATCGAATCCTCGACATAGTGGTTCATCCGATGACAACATCGAGGAGCATGTGGGAGCCATCATGGGTATCCAGATCCCGCTGATGGTTATTGACTAAGAGCGTCTCGGTCATGTCTGCATGTCTCCCGAACCCGTAGGGTCTACACACTTAAGGTTCGGTGACGCTAGGGTTATGAAGATATGTATATGCAGAAACCCGAATTTTGTTCGGAGTCCCGGATGAGATCCCGGACGTCACGAGGAGTTCCGGAATGGTCCGGAGGTAAAGAATTATATATAGGAAGTGCTATTTCGGGCATCGGGACAAGTTTCGGGGTTATCGGTATTGTACCGGGACCACCGGAAGGGTCCCGGGGGTCCACCGGGTGGGGCCACCTGTCCCAGGGGGCCACATGGGCTGTAGGGGGTGCGCCTTGGCCATCATGGGCCAAGGGCACCAGCCCCTATAGGCCCATGCGCCTAGGGTTTCCCCCTAGGAGGAGTCCTAGTGGTGGAAGGCACCCCTAGGTGCCTTGGGGGGGAGGGAAACCTCCCCTAGGCCGCCGCCCCCCCTAGTAGATCTCATCTACTAGGGCCGGCGCCCCCCCTGGCACCCCTATATATAGTGGGGGAGAGGAGGGACTTCATACACCAGCCCCTAGCGCCTCCTCCTCCCCCCGTTACGTCTCTCCCTCGTAGTCTCGGCGAAGCCCTGCTGCTGTGACGCCCTGCATCCACCACCACGCCGTCGTGCTGCTGGATCTTCATCAACCTCTCCTTCCCCTTGCTGGATCAAGAAGGAGGAGACGTCTCCCATCCCATACGTGTGTTGAACGCGGAGGTGCCATCCGTTCGGCGCTGGTCATCGGTGATTTGGATCACGTCGAGTACGACTACATCATCACCTTGCAAGCTTCCGCACGCGATCTACAAGTGGTATGTAGATGCAAACTCTCTCCCTAGACTCGTTGCTTAGATGAACTCATAGATGGATCTTGGTGAAACCGTAGGAAAATTTTTAATTTTCTGCAACGTTCCCCAACACTAACTATATTTGACGTCCTTCCCCATTGCGGTGACGTCGACGATATCTCGAACGTTGTGGTTTGGCGAAGTGTGTTCGACGGAGAACACCATTGAGGGAGACCACGGGTAAGTCGTTCGCAGGTGCCGCCTGCAAGCCGAGACAACCGCCTTATTTGCATCCAGGAAGTCCGTTCAACCGAAGGACGCGTAAATGTACTAGTACTACTCGTACACAATAGCGTCGTCCGTCCAACTTAGTTCGGTGAGATGGTTTCTCGAAGAAGACGAAGGAGAAGCGGAGTCTGCGAAGAGTGAAATGATGGTTGCTTCGTCCGTGCTTTGTGATTTGACGCCCCACTGCTTTGTGATTTGTGATACAAGGGACAGGGGAGTAGACTCTATCCTCTATACTGTACATGCGTCCAAGCATGGGAGAAAGAGGAGAGATGTTGCATTTTTCTATTCCTTCAATCAATCAATCAGGGAGCTTCAGTTCCATCCTTTTGGCTTTGGCAACACCGTCCACAATGGTTCCCATGATGCCAAAAGCTATTTTCACATTTGGCTACACATTTTGGATGCCCTTAACCGTACCACTTGGTTTTGCTCCTGTGTGCTATCTATACAAATCTCAATTATATTGATCTAAAAGAATCAAGATTAGTAAAAAGGAGGTGATTTTGCCGCGCGGATGGCGGGGGAGGTTTCTTATTTTTAGAGGAAGTTGTCCTAGCGGTTTGCTAACATGCGATCCCACGTGTCAGTGCTTTACCAAGCCGATCCGCTTCCCACATGAGGCAGAACAATGGCGGAAGCAACACATGGTTAACTTGAAGAAGATGAGGGAGAAGCAGATTCAGCAATGAGTGAAATGATGGTTGCTTCGTCCCTCCAACTTATTTTTTTAGCATTATTACTTCTTCCCTCCAACTTAACTGCGGGAAAGGTGCAGCTTTGTCATTTGACGCCTCATTGCTCATTACTACACCAGCACCATGACTGGGTGCTTCACCCCGGCTGCTCTGCACTGTATTCCGGTATAGCTCGTGGACCCGGTAGCTTGATGCCCCACATGTCAGCGAAAGGGACTAGAAGATTTTTGAAAGCGAGCGCTCCACTCTTACTACGGAGGAGTACACGACGCGACGGCCCAGTGAACTGTCACTTGTACTGTATATAATACTATAGTTTTGCTGTTTCGCACGATCCATCGATACAAACCCGATTAAACAGGAAAGGGCGGGATTTTTCCCGCATGGTATATGATACTGGACATATATTTCAAAGGCAATTTTAATGTATGCAAACTGAATAATTAAGTAACAATATGATATCTAGTAAAACTAAAAACACATATGATTTATTGTGTTAGAGTGTAGTAGTAGTGCGGTATCGCATAGTTGTTAGATGTAACATGCGAGAATGTGTAGAGATGTAGTTTTGGAGGGCCTACAGAGAGAAAAGCGTAATATGTTCACTGAACTTCAGAATAAGCTGATTACGATCACTATATACGTTTTGCGGTGATTATACGGTCACTTGCTCACAGTTCAGCATCGGATTGCACTCTGTTGACCGGTCAAATAGTCTGCGTGGCACCATGTTGACTAGTTAAATTGACCATGTTCCTTGTGGGTCCCACCTGTAAGTTCGCATAGGGAAAAGGTCAGATAAACACAAATTTATGCAGGTGCGATAAGACTCCACCCCGTGCGCGGGAATCACCTGGTTGTGTATGTGTCTGTCAGGGCCTGATGTGTGCGCATGCACGTGTAGGTTGAGCACTTAAGCATGAGAGAGTGTGTTGGTCGTGTGGTGTACTGGTGTGTGCATGCATGCGTGTGTGTGTACGTGTGAGTGTTGCATGCGTGCATGGCTGCGTGTGTACGTGTGAGTGTTGCGTGCGTGCGTGGGTGCATGCGTTCGTATGAGTGTTGCGTGCATGCAGTTCATGTGCATGTGTGCGTGTGTGTATAATCACCACACCAGCTCCTGTGTGTTAAAACAGATGGCTCAGCATACCAATACAAGGCCACCTTGTCTGCTGTGCCCACAGTCATTACTGCAAACCACCGTCCAATATTTTTTTGTCATTTGTTTTCATTCTTACTAGCAAGATGCCCGTGCGTTGCACGTAACATCAAGATGCATTTGTATGACTAGTTTATCTTGTGAGAGAAAAGGATGAACGATGGAAGGTCTTATTTGCAAATGTGGAGAGGTGTGTGGGTACATCTTAGGCAAAATTGTCATAGTTTCTTTACTATCTGTCAGATATAAATCGGACGGCCTATATTGCAGGATGGCAGGCACACCATCATCACCAACTCTGTTTTTTATAAGAGTGTATTTTATCCCTACTCTTATAAAAAGCATAGTCGATGATGATCGTGTGCCTGCCATGCTGCAATATAGGCCGTCCGATCTATATCTGACAGATAGGAAGGAAACTATGGCAATTTTTCAAAAAGATACACACACCCCTCTCCACACTTGCAAATAAGGCCTTCCCTTGTTCATCCTTTTCTCCCACAAGATAAACTACTCATACAAATGCATCTTGATGTTCCGTGCAACGCATGGGCATCTTGCTAGTATTTTATAAGAGTGTAGATGTAGAGTAGATACAAGCCGACAGGTGGGCCCGATGGTAGAGAGATAATGTGATGCAACACTAGAGGTGCCACGTGGAGCGTTTAACTGGTCAACTAGTCATGTCTTGAGCAAATACAGAGTTGTACGATGAGCCCGTGACTGTATAATAACCACAAAACGTAAATGGTGACCGTAATGAGTGGATTCTGAAGTCCAATGTACGTATCGTGCTTTCGCTTCAAATACAATGATCGTCACTGTATATATCGCGATAGAAAGATGAAACATGCGTGAATGTGCTGGGGCTTAATTTTAGAGGACCTGGAGATAGTTTGTGTGCGTACGTGAAAGAGGCGTAGAGGGGGGGGGTATGCGATGGAGAGAGAGATGCTCTTCGTATCTCTTTATTATGACTAACTTTATATACAGTATAAAAATATACAAATTCATAGTGCGGAATAAATATCATTGTGGGCACCACGCAATGCAAGCGTTCATACTCCTCCATATAACTTTGTAATGTTGTATATATGTATAAATTCTAAAATATTTTTTTGGCCACACTTTATTCAAAAGGAATGTTGTATGCGAAATAAACGTGAAGAGAGGGCTTTTTAGATCAATGGGGTATGTGATGTAACATGTGTGAATGTGTAGTTGATGCATTTGGCAGGGCCTAGAGAGGTATGTGTGTGTATTACGTATTCGAGAGAGGCATGGATAGAGGGGCCGACAGGGGGGGCGTTGGAGAGATAGCACGAGAAATGAGAGTGGTCTAGAGAGAGAGATGAATATGACGTCATGACGAGAGATTCCCTTGAGTGTGTATATGCAAGGGGGGTGGATAGAGGCACCAGGAGAATATATTTTGTGTGTGTGGTGTCTGTGTTGGTATGTGTGGGTGTGAGAAGATAACGAGACATGGGGGCAGAGGGTGTGTCACCGCGTGAGGTCTGGTGGGTCGAGGTGAGGCCCTTCGTTCGGTTCCGTCCTGCGCCACATTGGTCGGCCCCTGACGCATTTAGGGAGACCTATGGATGACTAGTCATACAAGACAAAGATAGCATAATTGTGAAGGACTCTATGTCCACTGACAAAGCCGTCTAGGATTTTTAACCCTAGGTTCTCGGACTAAGGTAACCCCTTTATCTCTAATATTACTATTCATCCAACCTAACTTTAAGGGGCATCCTACAGAATGCTCTGCTAGAATCATACTCGTCGATTAGGAAGAGAGGTGTGAGACAATGCATGAGAGACATGCCTAAAGATATTGTGCATACAGGTGACACGTAGGCAGGTCTATGTATATAGAAAGGGTCGATGGGGATTGTGCATGTGTATGCTTGCGAGAGGGAGAGTGCTTGTGATAAAGGTTAGTGAAAACATTCATATAAGGTTACGAGAGGGAGGGAGGGTTATATCGGGAGCATGTGTGCAAGAAAGACACCTTGGGAGAGAGTGTGTGAGCATGTGTGAGAGATATTAGGATGGGATCACTGAAACTACATGTACAAGACTGATGTACACATTGATTAAAGATATAAATTGTATCCAAATATTAGGATGGGATCATGATATTTGCAATTCGCATAAGGAATGGTCATTTTTCCACCAGACATCTAGATTCTATCGAATTTGAGCATGTCTATGTTATAATTCGACACAATTGATCCACATAGTTAGTATTTTGAACTCCAGACAATGCATCGCTTTAGCAATCGAATATAAACGTGAGTATAGTTCATGTTGTGTGTGTAAAGCACATTATACATACGAAAGTTACACAATGAACATTATAAATAGCTACCTATGAACTAGCATACATTTGAATTAAACTTAAGGTGATTTAAAAAAAATCGAATTCAACATGAAGTCCATTCAATTATTTGAATTTGATATCATGGCATTTGTAAATCATACCTAAATTATGGCGGCACCAATATTTGCTCTGATTTTGTACATAATAGCATATGTAGTTGTGTACAAAATAGATTCTAATTTAGCTCCTCCATTCCAAAATAATCATAGTTATAGGATTTTCAAGTGTCAAAATTTCAAAAAGAAGATAATTTAATGAGGTTTCCAAACATACAAGGTCAAATTCAACATTGTCTATTTAGGTCAATCCTCAAAGTTCAAGAGTACTCTAAATGTGAATGCTTGTGTTTCAAAATTATGAACGAAGCGCCAAAAGAGCCTCTACTCGCCCGAAACCGCGTGAGACCAATGTTTGGTAGTAAAAAGGAAATTACTTTTATAATAACTCCGACCCGTGAAACCTACCGGCCCGACGTCCAAAGGTCTAAACCGGGGTAGGTTTGTAGCTTCATCTAGACGCCACACAACCGCCTCCGAAAAACATTCATACACAATGGCCGCCTAAGCACACATGCTCGCGGCCGAAATCGCTCCCGCCCACTATTAGGGACACCTGGGATTACCATCCTACCCCCGACCCGTAGTAGGTCCGAAATTTAAGAGGGGGCAAAGTTTGTACTTTCCCCAAATTTCAAACAAGCGCGTCCCATCTTCTGTTCAAAAAAGCCAAAAACAAGCGCGTCCCA